>NC_134827.1:115115612-115199793 GCF_004210375.1 Tachypleus tridentatus
TTACACTACTTACTTTTCCATTGTCACTCCTACATCTACTACGTATATTTACATTATCACTACTTACTTTTCCATTGTCTCTCCAACTACCACTACTACTTATATTTACATTTCCATTATCACTACTTCACTACATGTATTTTTCCATTGTCTCTCCTACATTCACTACATATATTTACATTATCACTACTTTATCTTTTCCATTGTCTCTCCAACTATTCACTACGTATATATTTACACATCACTACTTACTTTTCCATTGTCTCCTCCAACATTCACTACATATATTTACATTATCACTACTTACTTCTTTTCCATTGTCTCTCTCCTACTATCTTACTACTACTATATATTTATACATCACTACTTTCACTACTTTTCCATTGTCACTCCTACATTCACTATATATATTTACACATCACTACTTACTTTTCCATTGTCACTCTCCAACACATATATTTACATTACTACTTATATTTACACATTCATCACTATTTACACATCACATACCTACTTTTCCATTGTCACTACTATATATTTACACATCACATTTTACTATTATGTCACTCCTATTCTACTATATATTTACACATCACTACTTTTTTCCATTGTCTCTCCTACATTCACTACATATATTTACACATCACTACTTACTTTTTTCCATTGTCACTCCTACATTCACTACGTATATTTACACATCACTACTTACTTTTCCATTGTCACTCCTACATCTACTACGTATATTTACACATCACTACTTTACTTTTTCCATTGTCACTCCTACATTCACTACGTATATTTACACATCACTACTTTACTTTTCCATTGTCACTCCTACATATCTACTACATATATTTACACATCACTACCTACTTCTTTTCCATTGTCTCTCCAACTACCACTACATATATTTACACATCACTACTTACATTTCCATTGTCACTCCTACATTCACTACATGTATTTACACATCACTACTTTCTTTTCCATTGTCTCTCCTACATTCACTATATATATTTACATTATCACTACTTACTTTTTCCATTGTCACTCCTATATTCACTACGTATATTTACATTATCACTCTACTTACTTTTCCATTGTCTCTCCAACTACCACTACTTATATTTACACATCACTACTTACTTTTTCCATTGTCTCTCCTACATTCACTACATATATTTACACATCACTACTTTTACTTTTCCATTGTCACTCCTACATTCACTACGTATATTTACACATCACTACTTTTATTTCTTTTTTTCCATTGTCTCTCCAACTACCACTACTTATATTTACACATCACTACTTACTTTTTCCATTGTCTCTCCTACATTCACTACATATATATTTACACATCACTACATACTTTTTCCATTGTCACCCTACATTCACTACGTATATTTACACATCACTACTTACTTTTCCATTGTTCTCCAACTACTACTACTTATATTTACACATCACTACTTCTACTTTTTCCATTGTTCTCCAACTACTCACTACTTATATTTACATTATCACTACTTACATTTCCATTGTCACTCCTATATTCTACTACATATATTTACATTATTACACTACTTTCTTTTTCATTGTCTTCTCCTATATTCACTTCATATATATTTACATTATCACTACTTACTTTTTTTTCCATTGTCACTCCTACATTCACTACATATATTTACACATCACTATTTTACTTTTTCCATTGTTCTCCAACTACCACTACTTATATTTACACATCACTACTTTACTTTTTCCATTGTTCTCCTACATCTACTACATATATTTACACATCACTACTTACTTTTCCATTGTCTCTCCAACTACCACTACGTATATTTACACATCACTACTTACTTTTCCATTGTCACTCCTACATTCACTACATATATTTACACATCACTACTTACTTTTCCATTGTCACTCCTACATTCACTACATATATTTACATACACATCACTACTTTCTTTTCCATTGTCACTCCTACATTCACTACATATATTTACACATCACTACCTACTTTTCCATTGTCTCTCCAACTACCACTACTTATATTTACACATCACTACTTACATTTCCATTGTCACTCCTACATTCACTACATGTATTTACACATCACTACTTTCTTTTCCATTGTCTCTCCTACATTCACTACATATATTTACACATCACTACTTACTTTTCCATTGTCACTCCTACATTCACTACGTATATTTACACATCACTACTTACTTTTCCATTGTCACTCCTACATTCACTACGTATATTTACACATCACTACTTACTTTTCCATTGTCACTCCTACATTCACTACGTATATTTACACATCACTACTTACTTTTCCATTGTCACTCCTACATTCACTACATATATTTACACATCACTACTTACTTTTCCATTGTCACCCTACATTCACTACATATATTTACACATCACTACTTACTTTTCCATTGTCACTCCTACATTCACTACACATATATTTACATTATCACTACTTACTTTTCCATTGTCACTCCTACATTCACTATATATATATATTTACACATCACTACTTACTTTTCCATTGTCACTCCTACATTCACTACATATATTTACACATCACTACTTACTTTTCCATTGTCACTCCTACATTCACTACATGTATTTACACATCACTACTTACTTTTCCATTGTCACTCCTACATTCACTACATATATTTACACATCACTACTTACTTTTCCATTGTCACTCCTACATTCACTACATATATTTACACATCACTACTTACTTTTTCATTGTCTCTCCTACATTCACTACATATATTTACACATCACTACTTACTTTTCCATTGTCTCTCCAACTACCACTACTTTATATTTACACATCACTACTTACTACTTTTCCATTGTCACTCCTACATCACTACATATATTTACACATCACTACTTACTTTTCCATTGTCTCCAACTACCACTACATATATTTACACATCACTACTTACATTTATTGTCACTCCTACATTCACTACATGTATTTATATTATCACTACTTTCTTTTTTTCCATTGTTCTCCTACATCTACTACATATATTTACACATCACTACTTTACTTTTCCATTGTCACTCCTATATTCACTACGTATATTTACACATCACTACTTACTTTTCCATTGTCTCTCCAACTACCACCACTTATATTTACACATCACTACTTACTTTTCCATTGTCTCTCCTACATTCACTACATATATTTACATAATCACTACATACTTTTCCATTGTCACTCCTACATTCTACTACGTATATTTACACATCACTACTTTATTTTTTCCATTGTCTCTCCAACTACTACTACTTATATTTACATATCACTACTTACTTTTTCCATTGTTCTCCAACTACCACTACTTATATTTACACATCACTACTTACATTTCCATTGTCACTCCTACATTCACTACATGTATTTACACATCACTACTTTCTTTTCCATTGTCTCTCCTACATTCACTACATATATTTACACATCACTATTTACTTTTCCATTGTCACTCCTACATTCACTACGTATATTTACATTTATCACTACTTTACTTTTCCATTGTCGTTCTACATTCTACCACTACGTATATTTACACATCACTACTTTCTTCCTTTTCCATTGTCACTCCTACATTCACTACGTATATTTACACATCACTACTTACTTTTCCATTGTCACCTCCTACATTCACTACATATATTTACACATCACTACTTTTACTTTTCCATTGTCACTCCTACATTCTACTACATATATTTACACATCACTACTTACTTTTCCATTGTCACTCCTACATTCACTAAGTATATATTTACATTATCACTACTTACTTTTCCATTGTCACTCCTACATTCACTATATATATTTACAATCACTACTTTTACTTTTCCATTGTCACTCCTACATATCTACTATATGTATTTACACATCACTCTTCACTTACTTTTCCATTGTCACTCCTACATTCACTACTACATATATTTACACATCACTACTTACTTTTTCCATTGTCACTCCTACATTCACTAAATATATTTACATTATCACTACTTTACTTTTCCATTGTCTCTCCTATATCTACTACATATATTTACACATCACTACTTACTTTTTTCATTGTTCTCCTACATTCACTACATATATTTACACATCACTACTTTACTTTTCCATTGTCTCTCCAACTACCACTACTTATATTTACACATCACTACTTCTATTTTTTCCATTGTCACTTTATATCTTACTCAATATATATTTACACATCACTACTTTACTTTTCCATTGTCTCTCCTACATTCACTACATATATTTACACATCACTACTTACTTTTCCATTGTCACTCCTACATTCACTACGTATATTTACACATCACTACTTACTTTTCCATTGTCTCTCCTACTACCACTACTTATATTTACATTATCACTACTTTACTTTTCCATTGTTCTCCTATATTCACTACATATATTTACACATCACTACTTACTTTCTTTTCCATTGTCACTTGTACATTCACTACGTATATTTACACATCACTACTTTCTTTTTTCCATTGTCACTCCTATATCACTACATATATTTACACATCACTACCTACTTTTCCATTGTCTCTCCAACTACCACTACTTATATTTACACATCACTACTTACTTTTCCATTGTCACTCCTACATTCACTACATGTATTTACACATCACTACTTTCTTTTCCATTGTCTCTCCTACATTCACTACATATATTTACACATCACTACTTACTTTTCCATTGTCACTCCTACATTCACTACGTATATTTACACATCACTACTTACTTTTCCATTGTCACTCCTACATTCACTACGTATATTTACACATCACTACTTACTTTTCCATTGTCACTCCTACATTCACTACGTATATTTACACATCACTACTTACTTTTCCATTGTCACTCCTACATTCACTACATATATTTACACATCACTACTTACTTTTCCATTGTCACTCCTACATTCACTACATATATTTACACATCACTACTTTCTTTTCCATTGTCACTCCTACATTCACTACATATATTTACACATCACTACTTACTTTTCCATTGTCACTCCTACATTCACTACATATATTTACACATCACTACTTACTTTTCCATTGTCACTCCTACATTCACTACATATATTTACACATCACTACTTACTTTTCCATTGTCACTCCTACATTCACTACATGTATTTACACATCACTACTTACTTTTCCATTGTCACTCCTACATTCACTACATATATTTACATTATCACTACTTTACTTTTCCATTGTCACTCCTACATCTACTACATATATTTACACATCACTACTTACTTTTCCATTGTCACTCCTACATTCACTACATATATTTACACATCACTACTTACTTTTCCATTGTCTCTCCAACTACCACTACTTATATTTACACATCACTACTTACTTTTCCATTGTCACTTCCTATATTCACTACATATATTTACACATCACTACTTACTTTTCCATTGTCTCTCCAACTACCACTACATATATTTACACATCACTACTTACATTTCCATTGTCACTCCTACATTCACTACATGTATTTACACATCACTACTTTCTTTTCCATTGTCTCTCCTACATTCACTACATATATTTACACATCACTACTTACTTTTTTTCCATTGTCACTCCTATATCTACTCATGTATATTTACACATCACTACTTACTTTTCCATTGTCTCTCCAACTACCACTACTTATATTTACACATCACTACTTACTTTTCCATTGTCTCTCCAACTACCACTACTTATATTTACACATCACTACTTACTTTTCCATTGTCACTCCTACATTCACTACATGTATTTACACATCACTACTTTCTTTTCCATTGTTTCTCCTACATTCACTACATATATTTACACATCACTATTTACTTTTCCATTGTCACTCCTACATTCACTACGTATATTTACACATCACTACTTACTTTTCCATTGTCACTCCTACATTCACTACGTATATTTACACATCACTACTTACTTTTCCATTGTCACTCCTACATTCACTACGTATATTTACACATCACTACTTTACTTTTTTCCATTGTCACTCCTACATTCACTACATATATATTTACACATCACTACTTTACTTTTCCATTGTCACTCCTATATCTACTACATATATTTACACATCACTACTTTACTTTTCCATTGTCACTCCTACATTCACTACATATATTTACACATCACTACTTACTTTTCCATTGTCACTCCTACATTCACTACATATATTTACACATCACTACTTACTTTTCCATTGTCACTCCTACATTCACTACATATATTTACACATCACTACTTACTTTTCCATTGTCACTCCTACATTCACTACATATATTTACACATCACTACTTTACTTTTTCCATTGTCACTCCTACATTCACTAAATATATTTACATTATCACTACTTTACTTTTCCATTGTCTCTCCTATATCTACTACATATATTTACACATCACTACTTACTTTTTCCATTGTCACTCCTACATTCACTACATATATTTACACATCACTACTTACTTTTTTCCATTGTCTCTCCAACTACCACTACTTATATTTACATTATCACTACTTACTTTTTTCCATTGTCACTTTTACATCTACTACATGTATTTACACATCACTACTTTACTTTTTTCCATTGTCTCTCCTATATCTCACTACATATATTTACACATCACTACTTACTTTTCCATTGTCACTCCTATATCACTACGTATATTTACACATCACTACTTTTTTTTTTCCATTGTCTCTCCAACTACCACTACTTATATTTACACATCACTACTTACTTTTCCATTGTCTCTCCTACATTCACTACATATATTTACACATCACTACTTACTTTTCCATTGTCACTCCTACATTCACTACGTATATTTACACATCACTACTTACTTTTTCCATTGTCTCTCCAACTACTACATACTTATATTTACACATCACTACTTACTTTTCCATTGTCACTCCTACATTCACTACATATATTTATTACATCACTACTTTACTTTTCCATTGTCACTCCTACATCTACTACATATATTTACATTATCACTACTTACTTTTTCCATTGTCTCTCCAACTACCACTACTTATATTTACACATCACTACTTACATTTCCATTGTCATTCCTATCTACTACATGTATTTACACATCACTACTTTCTTTTCCATTGTCTCTCCTATATCTACTATATATATTTACATTATCACTACTTACTTTTCCATTGTCACTCCTACATTCACTACGTATATTTACACATCACTACTTACTTTTTTCCATTGTCACTCCTACATTCACTACATGTATATTTACACATCACTACTTTACTTTTCCATTGTCACTCCTACATTCACTACATATATTTACACATCACTACTTACTTTTCCATTGTCACTCCTACATTCACTACATATATTTACACATCACTACTTACTTTTCCATTGTCACTCCTACATTCACTACATATATTTACACATCACTACTTACTTTTCCATTGTCACTCCTACATTCACTACATATATTTACACATCACTACTTATTTTCCCATTGTCACTCCTACATTCACTACATATATTTACACATCACTACTTACTTTCCCATTGTCACTCCTACATTCACTACGTATATTTACACATCACTACTTACTTTTCCATTGTCACTTTTACATTCACTACATATATTTACACATCACTACTTACTTTTCCATTGTCACTCCTACATTCTACTACGTATATTTACACATCACTACTTACTTTTCCATTGTCTCTCCTACATCTTCACTACGTATATTTACACATCACTACTTACTTTTCCATTGTCACTCCTACATTCACTACATATATTTACACATCACTACTTACTTTTCCATTGTCACTCCTACATTCACTACATATATTTACACATCACTACTTACTTTTCCATTGTCACTCCTACATTCACTACATATATTTACACATCACTACTTACTTTTCCATTGTCACTCCTACATTCACTACGTATATTTACACATCACTACTTACTTTTCCATTGTCACTCCTACATTCACTATATATATTTTACACATCACTACTTACTTTTCCATTGTCACTCCTACATTCACTATATATATTTACACATCACTACTTACTTTTCCATTGTCACTCCTACATTCACTACATATATTTACACATCACTACTTTACTTTTCCATTGTCACTCCTACATTCACTACGTATATTTACACATCACTACTTTACTTTTCCATTGTTCTCCTATATCTACTACATATATTTACACATCACTACTTACTTTTCCATTGTCACTTGTACATTCACTACATATATTTACACATCACTACTTACTTTCCCACTGTCACTTGTACATTCACTACATATATTTACACATCACTACTTACTTTTCCATTGTCACTTGTACATTCACTACATATATTTACACATCACTACTTACTTTTCCATTGTCACTCCTACATTCACTACATATATTTACACATCACTACTTACTTTTCCATTGTCACTTCTACATTCACTACATATATTTATACACATCACTACTTACTTTTCCATTGTCACTCCTACATTCACTACATATATTTACACATCACTACTTACTTTCCCACTGTCACTTGTACATTCACTACATATATTTACACATCACTACTTACTTTTCCATTGTCACTTGTACATTCACTACATATATTTACACATCACTACTTACTTTTCCATTGTCACTCCTACATTCACTACATATATTTACACATCACTACTTACTTTTCCATTGTCACTCCTACATTCACTACATATATTTACACATCACTACTTTTACTTTTCCATTGTCACTCCTACATTCACTACATATATTTACATCACTACTTACTTTTTCCATTGTCTCTCCAACTACCACTACTTATATTTACTACATCACTACTTACTTTTCCATTGTCACTTTTATCTACTACATATATTTACACATCACTACTTTCTTTCTTTTCCATTGTCTCTCCTACATTCACTACATATATTTTACACATCACTACTTACTTTTCCATTGTCACTCCTACATTCACTACGTATATTTACACATCACTACTTTTTTTTCCATTGTTCTCCAACTACCACTACTTATATTTACATATTATCACTACTTTACTTTTCCATTGTCTCTCCTACATTCACTACATATATTTACATTATCACTACTTACTTTTCCATTGTCACTCCTACATTCACTACGTATATTTACACATCACTACTTACTTTTTTCCATTGTCTCTCCAACTACTACTACTTATATTTTACACATCACTACTTACTTTTCCATTGTCACTCCTACATTCACTACATATATTTACACATCACTACTTACTTTTCCATTGTCACTCCTACATTCACTACATATATTTACACATCACTACCTACTTTTCCATTGTCTCTCCAACTACCACTACTTATATTTACACATCACTACTTACATTTCCATTGTCATTCCTACATTCACTACATGTATTTACACATCACTACTTTCTTTTCCATTGTCTCTCCTACATTCACTACATATATTTACACATCACTACTTTTACTTTTCCATTGTCACTCCTACATTCACTACGTATATTTACACATCACTACTTATTTCTTTTCCATTGTCACTCCTACATCTACTACATATATTTACACATCACTACTTTACTTTCTTTCCATTGTCACTCCTACATTCACTACTACATATATTTACTACATCACTACTTACTTTTCCATTGTCACTCCTATATCTACTACATATATTTACACATCACTACTTACTTTCCCATTGTCACTCCTACATTCACTATATATATTTACACATCACTACTTACTTTTCCATTGTCACTCCTACATTCTACTATATATATTTACACATCACTACTTATTTTCCCATTGTCACTCCTATATCTACTATATATATTTACACATCATCACTACTTACTTTCCCATTGTCACTCCTACATTCACTACGTATATTTACACATCACTACTTACTTTTCCATTGTCACTTCCTACATTCACTACATATATTTACACATCACTACTTACTTTTCCATTGTCACTCCTACATTCACTACATATATTTACACATCACTACTTACTTTTCCATTGTCACTCCTATATTCACTACATATATTTACACATCACTACTTACTTTTCCATTGTCTCTCCTACATTCACTACGTATATTTACACATCACTACTTACTTTTCCATTGTCACTCCTACATTCACTACATATATTTACACATCACTACTTACTTTTCCATTGTCACTCCTATATTCACTACATATATTTTACACATCACTACTTACTTTTCCATTGTCACTCCTACATTCACTACATATATTTATTTACACATCACTACTTACTTTTCCATTGTCACTCCTACATTCACTACATATATTTACACATCACTACTTACTTTTCCATTGTCACCTCTACATTCACTATATATATTTACACATCACTACTTTACCTTTTCCATTGTCACTCCTACATATCTACTACATATATTTACACATCACTACTTACTTTTTTTCCATTGTCACTTCTACATTCACAAATATATTTACACATCACTACTTTCACTTTTCCATTGTCACTCCTACATTCACTACATATATTTACACATCACTACTTACTTTTTTTTCCATTGTCACTCCTACATCTACTACATATATTTACACATCACTACTTACTTTTTTTTTCATTGTCACTTGTACATTCACTACATATATTTACACATCACTACTTTCTTTTTCCATTGTCACTTGTACATTCTACTACATATATTTACACATCACTACTTACTTTTTCCATTGTCACTTGTACATTCACTACATATATTTACACATCACTACTTTTACTTTTCCATTGTCACTTGTACATTCACTACATATATTTACACATCACTACTTACTTTTTCCATTGTCACTTGTACATTCACTATATATATTTACACATCACTACTTTACTTTTCCATTGTCACTTGTACATTCACTACGTATATTTATACATCACTACTTTCATTTTTCCCACTGTCACTTGTACATTCACTACATATATTTACACATCACTACTTACTTTTTTCATTGTCACTCCTACATTCACTACATATATTTACACATCACTACTTACTTTCCTTTCCATTGTCACTCCTACATTCACTTCTACATATATTTACACATCACTACTTACTTTTCCATTGTCACTCCTACATTCACTACGTATATTTACATCATATCACACTACTTACTTTTTTCCATTGTCACTCCTACATTCACTACATATATTTACACATCACTATTTACTTACTTTTCCATTGTCACTTGTACATTCACTACGTATATTTACATATCACTACTTACTTTTCCACTGTCACTTGTACATTCACTACATATATTTACACATCACTACTTACTTTTCCATTGTCTCTCCTACATTCACTACATATATTTACACATCACTACTTACTTTCCCACTGTCACTCCTACATTCACTACATATATTTACACATCACTACTTACTTTTTTTCCATTTTCACTCCTACATTCACTATATATATTTACACATCACTACTTACTTTTCCATTGTCACTTGTACATTCACTACATATATTTACACATCACTACTTTACTTTTCCATTGTCACTCCTACATTCACTACATATATTTACACATCACTACTTACTTTCCCATTGTCACTCCTACATTCACTACATATATTTACACATCACTACTTACTTTCCCATTGTCACTCCTACATTCACTACATATATTTACACATCACTACTTTACTTTTTCCATTGTCACTCTCCTACATTCACTACATATATTTACACATCACTACTTACTTTCCCATTGTCACTCCTACATTCACTACATATATTTACACATCACTACTTACTTTTCCATTGTCACTCCTACATTCACTACATATATTTACACATCACTACTTACTTTTTCCTATTGTCACTTGTACATTCACTACATATATTTACACATCACTACTTCTTACTTTTCCCATTGTCACTTGTACATTCACTACATATATTTACACATCACTACTTACTTTTCCATTGTCACTTGTACATTCTACTATATATATTTACACATCACTACTTATTTTTCCCACTGTCACTTGTATACATTCACTACATATATTTACACATCACTACTTACTTTTCCATGTCACTTGTACATTCTTCACATATATTTACACATCACTACTTATTTTTCCCATTGTCACTTGTACATTCACTACATATATTTACACATCACTACTTACTTTCCCATTGTCACTCCTACATTCACTACATATATTTACACATCACTACTTACTTTCCCATTGTCACTCCTACATTCACTACATATATTTACACATCACTACTTACTTTTCCATTGTCACTCCTACATTCACTACATATATTTACACATCACTACTTTCTACTTTTCCCATTGTCACTCCTACATTCACTACATATATTTTTACATTATCACTACTTCTACTTTTCCATTGTCTCTCCAACTACCACTTACTTATATTTTACACATCACTACTTTACTTTTTTCCATTGTCACTTTTATATCTCACTACATATATTTACACATCACTACTTACTTTTCCATTGTCTCTCCTACATTCACTACATATATTTACACATCACTACTTACTTCTTTTCCATTGTCACTTACATTCACTACGTATATTTACACATCACTACTTACTTTTCCATTGTCTCTCCAACTACCACTACTTATATTTACACATCACTACTTACTTTTCCATTGTCACTCCTACATTCACTACATATATTTACACATCACTACTTACTTTTCCATTGTCACTCCTACATTCACTACGTATATTTACACATCACTACTTACTTTTCCATTGTCTCTCCAACTACCACTACTTATATTTACACATCACTACTTACTTTTCCATTGTCACTCCTACATTCACTACATATATTTACACATCACTACTTACTTTTCCATTGTCACTCCTACATTCACTACATATATTTACACATCACTACTTACTTTTCCATTGTCACTCCAACTACTTCACTACTTATATTTATTACATCACTACTTACATTTCCATTGTCATTCCTACATTCACTACATGTATTTACACATCACTACTTTCTTTTCCATTGTCTCTCCTACATTCACTACATATATTTACACATCACTACTTACTTTTCCATTGTCACTCCTACATTCACTACGTATATTTACACATCACTACTTACTTTTCCATTGTCACTCCTACATTCACTACATATATTTACACATCACTACTTACTTTCCCATTGTCACTCCTACATTCACTACATATATTTACACATCACTACTTACTTTCCCATTGTCACTCCTACATTCACTACATATATTTACACATCACTACTTACTTTTCCATTGTCACTCCTACATTCACTACATATATTTACATTATCACTACTTACTTTTCCATTGTCACTCCTACATTCACTACATATATTTACACATCACTACTTATTTTCCCATTGTCACTCCTACATTCACTACATATATTTACACATCACTACTTACTTTCCCATTGTCACTCCTACATTCACTACGTATATTTACACATCACTACTTACTTTTCCATTGTCACTTTTACATTCACTACATATATTTACACATCACTACTTACTTTTCCATTGTCACTCCTACATTCACTACATATATTTACACATCACTACTTACTTTTCCATTGTCACTCCTACATTCACTACATATATTTACACATCACTACTTACTTTTCCATTGTCTCTCCTACATCACTATGTATATTTACACATCACTACTTACTTTTTTCCATTGTCATCTCTACATTCACTACATGTATTTTTACACATCACTACTTACTTTTCCATTGTCACTCCTACATTCACTACATATATTTACACATCACTACTTACTTTCCCATTGTCACTCCTACATTCACTACATATATTTACACATCACTACTTACTTTCCCATTGTCACTCCTACATTCACTACGTATATTTACACATCACTACTTACTTTTCCATTGTCACTCCTACATTCACTACATATATTTACACATCACTACTTACTTTTCCATTGTCACTCCTACATTCACTACATATATTTACACATCACTACTTACTTTTCCATTGTCACTCCTACATTCACAACATATATTTACACATCACTACTTACTTTTCCATTGTCACTCCTACATTCACTACATATATTTACACATCACTACTTACTTTTCCATTGTCTCTCCTACATTCACTACATATATTTACACATCACTACTTACTTTTCCACTGTCACTTGTACATTCACTACATATATTTACACATCACTACTTACTTTCCCACTGTCACTTGTACATTCACTACATATATTTACACATCACTACTTACTTTTCCATTGTCACTTGTACATTCACTACATATATTTACACATCACTACTTACTTTTCCATTGTCACTTGTACATTCACTACATATATTTACACATCACTACTTACTTTTCCACTGTCACTTGTACATTCACTACATATATTTACACATCACTACTTACTTTTCCATGTCACTTGTACATTCACTACGTATATTTACACATCACTACTTACTTTTCCACTGTCACTTGTACATTCACTACATATATTTACACATCACTACTTACTTTCCCACTGTCACTTGTACATTCACTACATATATTTACACATCACTACTTACTTTCCCACTGTCACTCCTACATTCACTACATGTATTTACACATCACTACTTACTTTTCCATTGTCACTCCTACATTCACTACGTATATTTACACATCACTACTTACTTTCCCACTGTCACTCCTACATTCACTACATATATTTACACATCACTACTTACTTTTCCATTGTCACTTGTACATTCACTACGTATATTTACATATCACTACTTACTTTTCCACTGTCACTTGTACATTCACTACATATATTTACACATCACTACTTACTTTTCCATTGTCTCTCCTACATTCACTACATATATTTACACATCACTACTTACTTTCCCATTGTCACTCCTACATTCACTACATATATTTACACATCACTACTTACTTTTCCATTGTCACTCCTACATTCACTACATATATTTACACATCACTACTTACTTTCCCACTGTCACTTGTACATTCACTACATATATTTACACATCACTACTACTTACTTTTCCATTGTCACTCCTACATTCACTACATATATATTTACACATCACTACTTTACTTTTTCCATTGTCACTCCTACATTCTACTACATATATTTACACATCACTACTTACTTTTCCATTGTCACTTGTACATTCACTACATATATTTACACATCACTACTTACTTTTTTCCATTGTCACTCCTATACATTCACTACATATATTTACACATCATCACTACTTACTTTCCCATTGTCACTCCTACATCTTTCACTACATATATTTACACATCACTACTTACTTTTCCATTGTCACTCCTACATTCACTACTATATATATTTACATTATCACTACTTACTTTCCATTGTCACTTGTACATTCTTCTACATATATTTACACATCACTACTTACTTTCTTCCATTGTCACTTGTACATCACTACTTATATTTACACATCACTACTTACTTTTCCATTGTCTCTCCTACATTCACTACATATATTTACTCACTACTTACTTTTTTCCCATTGTCTCTGCCAACTACTCACTACTTATATTTACATTATCACTACTTACTTTTTTTCCATTGTCACTCCTACATTCACTACATATATTTACACATCACTACTTACTTTTCCATTGTCTCTCCAACTACCACTACTTATATTTACACATCACTACTTACATTTCCATTGTCACTCCTACATTCACTACGTATATTTACACATCACTACTTACTTTTCCACTGTCACTTGTACATTCACTACATATATTTACACATCACTACTTACTTTTCCACTGTCACTTGTACATTCACTACATATATTTACACATCACTACTTTCTTTTTTCCATTGTCACTCCTACATTCACTACATATATTTACACATCACTACTTACTTTTCCATTGTCACTCCTACATTCACTACATATATTTACACATCACTACTTACTTTCCCACTGTCACTTGTACATTCACTACGTATATTTACACATCACTACTTACTTTTCCATTGTCACTCCTACATTCACTACGTATATTTACACATCACTACTTACTTTCCCACTGTCACTCCTACATTCACTACATATATTTACACATCACTACTTACTTTCCCACTGTCACTTGTACATTCACTACATATATTTACACATCACTACTTACTTTTCCATTGTCTCTCCTACATTCACTACATATATTTACACATCACTACTTACTTTCCCACTGTCACTCCTACATTCACTACATATATTTACACATCACTACTTACTTTTACATTGTCACTCCTACATTCACTACATATATTTACACATCACTACTTACTTTCCCATTGTCACTCCTACATTCACTACATATATTTACACATCACTACTTACTTTTCCATTGTCACTTGTACATTCACTACATATATTTACACATCACTACTTACTTTCCCACTGTCACTTGTACATTCACTGCGGTCATACCACCACTTGTTCTTCAAACGAGCCAAGTCTCCATTTTCTTTGAGTGACAACACTGCCAAGTTTAGTCGATCTCTGAAAACAAACAAGATTACATGAAACATCCTAAACTGAATTACTGTTTCAAAATCTGTTCAGTGGACAATTTGTTTCTTCAACTCTATGACCAACAGTTGAAACATCATTTGAAATGTTCCAAACATACTAACTTCAAGGTTCATTTGGTATAAAACTAACAAAACATTTCAATTAGCCTGATGAGGATTCTCTACAACTTGGTTTAAGGTTTTTATGTCTCAGCATCAGTAAAAATTAACTGAGGCACATACTTTAAACATTTTGCAAAATAAAAATCAACAACGAACATTTAAAAACCAGGCTTCGATACACTTGGTTGGTACAATAACGATAGCCAACTGTATGGCTTTGTCCTTTGTTCTTTATTTCAGAGAAGGGTATTAACCTTAAGTTACAATCAAGGTTAAATTTTAATTTTGTTTATAAAACTGAGAAAGGCATGTACTTTCTTAAGTTTCAGAAACAAACATTCAGGTTGATTTATACAGACACTAAGGACAACTGATTCTTCATTATGTTCATTACACATCAACATTTGTTCATCCCATGTCTCACAATGTTCATCATTACACATCAACATATATTCATCACATGTCTCACAATGTTAATCATTACTCATCAAAATTTATACATCACATGTCTCATTATGTCCATCATTACACACCAACATTTGTTCATCACGTGCCTCATTATATTAATCATTACACATCAACATTTGTTCATCACATGTCTCATTATGTTCGTCGTTACACATCAATATATGTTCATCAGATATCTCATTATGTTCGTCATTACACATTAGAGTTTGTTCTGTTTAAAACTGGTATATCCCCATTAAATAATAATGAGCAATGGTTCAATACATCCATTACAACTTGTTAATTAATAACCAACAAGAGTTTACTTATATCCATCGTTAAATATAAACTAACGTCTATTATGTAAGATCCTAGCCTGAAACAAACAGTAATGATTTGTTCACTACAATATCATGATCTGATACAAACAATAATAAGTTGTTCAAAAGCATATCATGATCTGATACAAACAATAATACGTTGTTCACAATCATATCATGATCTGATACAAACAATAGTAAGTTGTTCACCATGATATCATGAGCTGATACAAACGATAATAAGTTGTTCACCATGATATCATGAGCTGATACAAACGATAATAAGTTGTTCACCATGATATCATGATCTGATACAAACTATAATAAGTTGTTCACAATCATATCATGATCTGATACAAACTATAATAAGTTGTTCACAATCATATCATGATCTGATACAAACAATAATAAGTTGTTCACAATCATTTCATGATCTGATACAAACAATAATAAGTTGTTCACAATCATATCATGATCTGATACAAACTATAATAAGTTGTTCACAATCATATCATGATCTGATACAAACAATAAGTTGTTCACAATCATATCATGATCTGATACAAACAATAAGTTGTTCACAATCATATCATGATCTGATACAAACTATAATAAGTTGTTCACCATGATATCATGATCTGATACAAACAATAATAAGTTGTTCACCATGATATCATGATCTGATACAAACAATAATAAGTTGTTCACCATGATATCATGATCTGATACAAACAATAATAAGTTGTTCACAATCATATCATGATCTGATACAAACAATAATAAGTTGTTCACCATGATATCATGATCTGATACAAACTATAATAAGTTGTTCACAATCATATCATGATCTGATACAAACAATAATAAGTTGTTCGCAATCATATCATGATCTGATACAAACAATAATAAGTAGTTCACCATGATATCATGATCTGATACAAACTATAATAAGTTGTTCACAATCATATCATGATCTGATACAAACAATAATAAGTTGTTCACCATGATATCATGATCTGATACAAACAATAATAAGTTGTTCACAATCATATCATGATCTGATACAAACAATAATAAGTTGTTCACAATCATATCATGATCTGATACAAACAATAAGTTGTTCACAATCATATCATGATCTGATACAAACTATAATAAGTTGTTCACTATGACATCATGATCTGATACAAACAATAATAAGTTGTTCATAATCATATCATGATCTGATACAAACATTAATAAGTTGTTCAAAAGCATATCGTGATCTGATACAAACTATAATAAGTTGTTCACAATCATATCATGATCTGATACAAACTATAATAAGTTGTTCACAATCATATCATGATCTGATACAAACTATAATAAGTTGTTCACTATGACATCATGATCTGATACAAACAATAATAAGTTGTTCATAATCATATCATGATCTGATACAAACAATAATAAGTTGTTCAAAAGCATATCATGATCTGATACAAACAATAATAAGTTGTTCACTATGATATCATGATCTGATACAAACTATAATAAGTTGTTCATAATCATATCATGATATGATATAAACAATAATAAGTTGTTCACCATGATATCATGATCTGATACAAACAATAATAAGTTTTCACTATGACATCATGATCTGATACAAACAATAATAAGTTGTTCATAATCATATCATGATCTGATACAAACAATAATAAGTTGTTCAAAAGCATATCATGATCTGATACAAACAATAATAAGTTGTTCAAAAGCATATCATTATCTGATACAAACAATAATAAGTTGTTCACAATCATATCATGATCTGATACAAACAATAATAAGTTGTTCACCATGATATCATGATATGATGCAAACTATAATAAGTTGTTCACAATCATATCATGATCTGATACAAACTATAATAAGTTGTTCACCATGATATCATGATCTGATACAAACTGTAATAAGTTGTTCACTATGACATCATGATCTGATACAAACTATAATAAGTTGTTCACCATGATATCATGATCTGATACAAACTATAATAAGTTGTTCATAATCATATCATGATCTGATACAAACAATAATAAGTTGTTCAAAAGCATATCATAATCTGATACAAATTATAATAAGTTGTTCAAAAGCATATCATAATCTGATACAAATTATAATAAGTTGTTCACCATGATATCATGATCTGATACAAACAATAATAAGTTGATCACTATAATATCATGATCTGATACAAACTATAATAGGTTGTTCACCATGATATCATGATCTGATACAAACTATAATAAGTTGTTCACCATGATATCATGATCTGATACAAACTATAATAAGTTGTTCACAATCATATCATGATCTGATACAAACTATAATAAGTTGTTCACCATGATATCATGATCTGATACAAACAATAATAAGTTGTTCACCATGATATCATGATCTGATACAAACTATAATAAGTTGTTCACAATCATATCATGATCTGATACAAACAATAATAAGTTGTTCACCGTGATATCATGATCTGATACAAACAATAATAAGTTGTTCACCATGATATCATGATCTGATACAAACAATAATAAGTTGTTCACCGTGATATCATGATCTGATACAAACTATAATAAGTTGTTCACAATCATATCATGATCTGATACAAACTATAATAAGTTGTTCACCATGATATCATGATCTGATACAAACAATAATAAGTTGTTCACAATCATATCATGATCTGATACAAACTATAATAAGTTGTTCACAATCATATCATGATCTGATACAAACAATAATAAGTTGTTCACCGTGATATCATGATCTGATACAAACAATAATAAGTTGTTCACAATCATATCATGATCTGATACAAACAATAATAAGTTGTTCACCATGATATCATGATCTGATACAAACAATATTAAGTTGTTTTCTGAAACATCATAATCTGATACAAACTATAATAAGTTGTTCACAATCATATCATGATCTGATACAAACTATAATAAGTTGTTCACCATGATATCATGATCTGATACAAACAATAATAAGTTGTTCACAATCATATCATGATCTGATACAAACAATAATAAGTTGTTCACCATGATATCATGATCTGATACAAACTATAATAAGTTGTTCACCATGATATCATGATCTGATACAAATTATAATAAGTTGTTCACCATGATATCATGATCTGATACAAACAATAATAAGTTGATCACTATAATATCATGATCTGATACAAACTATAATAGGTTGTTCACCATGATATCATGATCTGATACAAACTATAATAAGTTGTTCACCATGATATCATGATCTGATACAAACTATAATAAGTTGTTCACAATCATATCATGATCTGATACAAACTATAATAAGTTGTTCACCATGATATCATGATCTGATACAAACAATAATAAGTTGTTCACCATGATATCATGATGTGATACAAACTATAATAAGTTGTTCACAATCATATCATGATCTGATACAAACAATAATAAGTTGTTCACAATCATATCATGATCTGATACAAACAATAATAAGTTGTTCACCATGATATCATGATCTGATACAAACTATAATAAGTTGTTCACCATGATATCATGATCTGATACAAACTATAATAAGTTGTTCACCATGATATCATGATCTGATACAAACTATAATAAGTTGTTCACAATCATATCATGATCTGATACAAACAATAATAAGTTGTTCACCGTGATATCATGATCTGATACAAACAATAATAAGTTGTTCACAATCATATCATGATCTGATACAAACAATAATAAGTTGTTCACCATGATATCATGATCTGATACAAACTATAATAAGTTGTTCACCATGATATCATGATCTGATACAAACTATAATAAGTTGTTCACTATAATATCATGATCTGATACAAACTATAATAAGTTGTTCACCATGATATCATGATCTGATACAAACTATAATAGGTTGTTCACCATGATATCCTAATCTGATACAAACAATAATAAGTTGTTCATAATCATATCATGATCTGATACAAACAATAATAAGTTGTTCATAATCATATCATGATCTGATACAAACTATAATAAGTTATTCATAATCATATCATGATCTGATACAAACAATAATAAGTTGTTTTCTGAAACATCATAATCTGATACAAACTGTAATAAGATTTCTCATTATTATATATATTACTATTGATTCATTGTTTATTTTAGAGCAAAACCATGTAGATATATTTACCATATCTGCCGCAGGAACAAACGCCCAATTTTGCTTTTTACATGCGTACACTTACAATTGTTCACTTATTATGAAAACCAGACCTTCTCACCTGAGGTTAGATCCTAATGGAGTTGAGACCCCAAAACCCTTTGCATCCAAGTTCCTTCCAACTTTCATGGTGTCACATGGCTGCCGCTCGTTAATATAATCGTTAGTGGTGGACTCCAGAAGAAAGGCATACTTTCCTTTGGACTCGCGGACTCGTCTGATGCCCTCGTCATAAGAAGATGTAAACACGTGCTTCCTGGAGTTCATGAACTCCCACATTCGGGCATACACGGCAATTTTGGAACGCTGGAAAATGAATGTTATTCTGTCAGAGTTCATAATGGGTGAGTTTGTTTATTTTCATGCATAAAATAGTCTACAATTATGTAGCAACACACTCGTTCTCTGTGTCTTACAACTCGTCCTTCATGTGTCATATCTAGCCTGCCGTTTATGTACACACGCTTTGTATCACTTCTAATTCTCTGTTTACATACAGGTTTGTTATGTGAACACCATCTTCACATGATAGTTCTATATACGTTGTACTTGTATAAAAACTTGTAATTCGTTAAGCTTTTTATACGTTATAATACGCTAAGCTTACTATAAAATAAGCCTGCTATAAGTTATTATAGAATAAGCCTGCTTTAAATTATAACACGTTAGGCCTATTGCAAGTTACTATACGTTAAGCCTAGTATAATATACTAAGCCTACTATAATTAATTTCTGTTATTAAAATCAACAATATTAGGTTCTTGAGCCAATTAAATAGATCAGAGTTGCACGATTCAGTTAACTTTGGTTTGACTTTAATACGAACTGTAACTTTATGTATCAGTCAGACAATTAGGTTGAGAACCAGAACTTTGTAAAAGATAAGAGTTAACCCTTTTGTTTGACTCCTTTAGCGAAAATCAACACAAAGTTTTTAACCTTCCTGTAGTCACTATTATGGTAATCACATCCTTATAGGTCATGTTTGGTTTTCTGTAATCTACACCTCATTTCTTTTCTTTCTGACTTCATTAAAATTCTTTTACACAAAATATCGAGTTTCAAGTGTTTAAGAGGACTAATCCCTATTTGGCACAACGTTTTTCTTATTTTAATTTCCATAAACGAGTCGCTCTATTCTCAGAAAGTCAATATCTTTCTTCGTGTTCAACAAAAGCAACGTGTTTTATTAAATTAAAGAAAAATGTTAAAGAACGCAACCGTCGTGGGTTTACAAATCCTTTGTAAAGTGTTGTCTTGTAATACAGCTATATTTTGATGTGTTTGTGTGTGGCTTGAGAAAATTCGTAAAATGAAGACGCTAGAAACCATAATTTTATCGAATACGTGTATACATCTCCATCCCCAGTGAACATGAAAAAACATTATATTAGGAAAACATAAACATTCTAATACCAGAGTTGACTTAATGAATATGGTAACTGTTTGCACTAAAAACTGCGGATAAAATACAAAAGATATTTAGTGACTCAAGTTAAGGTTATTCCCTGTATCAGTTGAACTACTTTAATTGTTTATATCAGTTAAAATTAAATTTATTCCCTGCACCAGGTGTACTACTTTAAGTGATTGTATCAGATAATATTAAAGTTCTTCCCTGCACCAGGTGAATTACTTTAAGTGATTATATCAGATAATATTAAAGTTCTTCCCTGCATTAGGTGTACTACTTTAAGTGTTTATATCCGTTAATATTAAAGTTATTCCCTGCATCAGGTGTACTACTTTAAGTGTTTATATCCGTTAATATTAAAGTTCTTCCCTGCACCAGGTGTACTACTTTATGTGTGTGTTTTATCGGTTAATAATAAAGTTCTTCCATGTATCAGGAGTACTACTTTAACTGGCTCCTCGGTGTGGATTTTTGTACATGGTGAGGGGACCTCCCATGGAAGGTTATTTCAGTTTATCTCCTCTAGGATCTAAATATCCACCCACATGTTTGCTATGCGTGGAGACCCGTGAAGGGGAGGAGAGGATCCTGATGGTTGAGGGGTTCAACCTTAACACACCACTTTGGCCTTGTATTCCTGAAGACAGGCGGCTTTGGGGTGACCTCCCTGGTCGAAATCGTGTTAACCACTTGTGCTAGGGTTTACCAAGTACCAGTGTTGGATGTTCTCAACAGGTGTTGTGGACATTGTGTCTGATGCTGGTGTTTGGGAAAAGTGCTCACAAAACCCTGGCGTTGCTGCAATGTCCTTGCTTGACATTGTAGTGCATCCCCTTGTAGGACTCCATGGTGGGTGGGGTCAATGGGCACCGAAATTTCATTTTTTATTATGGATCTTCCAAATAAAAATTTAAATAAAATAGTGACAAAACAGTTTATAGGTAAACAATCACGACTTGAAGTTTCTAAGCAGCAGCCTTCAACATCTGTACCACCTGTTGTACCTCATTTTCTTATATTACATTCTCTTTCAGAGAAACCTTTAGGGCAAATGTCCCCCTTTTTATTGAGAACGGACTAGAGGGACTTGCTGGTTCTCCAAAGTCAGTGAAGAAGCTTCGATCTGGTGACATATTGGTGGAAACATCCACATCTCAACACAGTGAACTCCTCTTGCATTCAAAGGCAATTGGGGATATACCTATTGAGGTTACACCTCATGCTACTTTGAATTTGTCATGAGGAGTTGTTGTTGAGAGGGATTTGAAGAACATCCTAGAGTCTGAAATTCTCGCTGGTTTCTCCACTCAAGGAGTTTCTGCAATGAGGCGTATCTTCAATCGCAGAGATGGAGTTACACTGCCGATAAATATCCTTGTTCTCACATTTACATCACCACGTGCACCTGCCACCATCAAGGCAGGCTATCTTAATTGCAGGGTACAGCCATACATTCCAAACCCTCTCCGATGTTTCCAGTGTCAGAGGTTCGGTCACTCAAAGATCTCATGTCGTGGTTCCCTGGTACGTGCTCGTTGTGGTGGCAAGGTCCATGATGCCTGTGAGTGTGAAACGGACCCACATTGTGTGAATTGCAATGACTCTCACCTGTCCTACTTTCATCCTTGTCCTAAATGGTTGGAAGAAAAAGAGGTGCAGCGTTTGAAACCGATTCATAACATTACTTATCCTGAGGCTCGAAAATTGCTGTTCACCACTTCATCTCGGACGTATGCAGTTGCACTTTGTTCTGTTATTGCAGTGGAAGTGCAGACGGATCTCTCTGTGCCCCAAAAAGAATCGTTCTCAAGCCAAATGAAAAGTCTATTGACATCCATAGTTAAAAAAGTTGATGAATCAACTTCAACACCAATCTCTGTCCTTTACATATATTCCAACAAACCCCAAGATCCATTTCCTTTGGTTCTGGGTACGAGCATTTCCTCGGATACATCTTCTCCCACCTCAAGATGCAAAACGATCATTGATTCATGTCCTCAGTCGCTGGAATCCCCTTCCAACAACAAAGACCTGCCCAATCGACCCAGAGCAAGATCCACGGATGTCGACAGACCTCCCTCGAATAAGGACAGTAAGGAAAAAAGACGTGGTAGTAAATGCTCCACCCAATTCGCCTACACATCATTAAAAATGGCCACCTTGATACAATGTGGCTGTCGAGATTTACGTTCTAGTCTGGATGACATCAAAACACTGATTGCTTCCTACCATCCTGAATGTCTTTCCTTGAAGTAAACATTTCTGTAACCTGTCGATACAGTCACCTTTCGTTAGTTTTCTTTGTACAGAAATGACAGGCTGTGTGATGGACGAGTGCAAGGAGGGGTGGAACTGTTGGTTGATCAGCATGTGCCCACCCTGTCTTTGCCACTCAACACATCCTTGGAGGCCGTAGCCATCCGTGTTTATTTGGGTCATACCATCACTGTTTGTTTTCTCTACCTGTACCCTGGAGAGACATATGATCAATCAGACCTTGATGCTCTCATTTAACAGTTGCCGTCTTCCTTTTTAATCCTGGGAACCTTAATGGACATCATTCCTCTGAGGAAGTGCTGATATTGATAGGAGGGATCAATCTGTAGAGTGTATGCTCTCTGATCACAACCTTTCTCTTTTCATTACTGATTCTTCTACTTATTTCCACACATCTAGTCAGTCCTTTACTGATATTGATCTCTCGGTTTTCTCCCCTTCATTATTCTCTCACTTTTCACGAATGGTTGACAATAACTCACGAGGCAGTTATCATTTTCCTATACTTTTAAGAGAGACTGGCCGTGGTCGATGCCACCCTACCCGCGCGCCCTGGTGGAAGCTGGATCAAGCTAACTGGTCCTCTTTCACTGCTCTCGCACAACTTGATCCTGCCACCATCTGTAAACCATCAATAGATGACTGTGTGGCAGCAGTAACTGACTGTATTATACAAGCAGCTGCTCAATGTATTCCTAAAACCTCGACACGTTTTCCACTATATCCTCGTCCGTGGTGGAATCCTGCCTGCCACATGGAACAGAAGGCTCAAAATTGGGCTTGGGATACTTTCCGTAGATATCACACACTCTCAAACCGCATCGCTTTCCAGCGAGCCCGTGCACATCCTCAGTGGTTAAGACGTCAAAGTCAGAAGGAATATTGGATTAAGTTCACAACTGGCATATCTTCTACCATCAGTTCCAAAGTCATATGGAACAAGATTTGGAAGGGCAGTGGGCAATACAATTCTGTCCCCCATCTCGATCTTGCTCTGTGATAGTCAGGAAGTAGCTGATATCTGGAGCATCGCCGATACTCCAGGAGTAAGTTTTTGCCGGGTCTCTAGCACTTCTGCATCTTCCTCCACCTTCTTAGCCATCAAGACTCGGGCAAAGGAATCACCCCTTTCCTTTCGAGCTGAGTGTCTCAATGACTATAATCATCCCTTTATATTGGTGGAACTCAAACTGGCCCTTCATCAGTCTGGTGGTATATTTGTTGGATCTGATGATGTACACTATGAAATGCTGTGCTATCTATCTCCTGCTTCTCTTGTTGGACCTGATGATGTACACTATGAAATGCTGTGCCATCTGTCTCCTGCTTCTCTTGTTGGACCCGATGATGTACACTATGAAATGCTGTGCCATCTGTCTCCTGCTTCTCTTGTTGGACCTGATGATGTACACTATGAAATGCTGCACCATCTGTCTCCTGCTTCTTTTGCTATTTTTCTAATTGTTTTTAACCTAATCTGGCAGAAGAATGTTTTTCCTGATGCCTGGCACCAGGCTATTGTCCTACCATTCTCTAAGCCTGGGAAGGATCCCAAGATTCCTTCAAACTACCGTCCAGTTGCTTTGACAAGCTGTCTCTTTCTCAAACGACATCTTGTATCAATACTCTTTGACATTGAGAAGGCTTATGATACAACATGGAGGTATGGATTTTGCAAGACCTCAATATATATGGGTATACATGGCCATTTGCCCATTTTCATTAAAAACCTTTTAATGGGCAGGAGATTCCAAGTTTGTGTGGGTCCGACACTCTCGTTCTTTTCTAAAGGAACTTGGAGTCCCTCAGGGCTGTGCTTTGATTGTCACACTTTTCAGTATAAAGATTAATGCCATCACTGAATAACTCCTTTTCACTGTTGCAAATGGGCTCTATGTCGACGACTTTCACATCTCATGTCAGTCGTCGAACATGAGGTGTAATTGAGCAGCAGCTACAAACTTCCCTCAATCGTGTACTGAAGTGGACCACGGCAAACGGCTTTAATTTTTCTCTCTCTAAAACCGTTTGCATGCACTTTTACCGCCAATGGGGTATTCACCCTGATCCTGAACTCTGTATCGGTGATGTTGTGCTGCCTGTGGTCACTGAGACAAAGTTCTTGGGGCTTATCTTTGACCGTAAGCTGACCTTTATACCACATATTAAGCAGCTACGGGTTAAATGTATAAGACTACTGAACTTCCTCTGTGCCCCCTTTACCACTACTTGGAGAGCGGATCGATGTTCTATGCTACAGATATATCGTGCTCTTATTCAATTGAAATTCGACTATGGATCACTGGTCTATAGCTCTGCCAGACCCTTGGCCTTAAAGATGCTGGACCCCATTCGTCATTAAGGACTTTGGCTCTGCACTGGGTACTTTTGCACCTCCCCAGTTCAGAGCTTATACACAGTCTCATGAGCCTTTTTTGTACCTCCGTCGTTTACAACTGTCTTTACTGTATTCTTCGAATCTTCGTTCCTTACCAAAGCATCCCACCTGGAGTTGTGTTTTCCTTCCTCAGCGGGCCATACTTTATCAGAACAGACGATCTGCCATTGTTCCTTTTGGTCTTTGTATCCAGGCACAGTTAGATGAATTGGGTCTGTTCTTGGATAACATTACTGAATCCGATCCCACCAAATGTGACCTTTCTTTAAGTCATCTGAGAAAGGCAGATACTCCTGAGGAAGTACCGTTTTTTATCTACTGAACATCTTTCGAACAATCTTTCCATTCCAATTTATACGAATGGTTCCAAATCAGGTGACTGTGTGGACTCTGCCATGGTTTGTTGTGGTTTGGTGATTGCATACAGAATCCCCTCTTCAGCTTCTGTGTTCACTGCTGAACTGTACGCCATTTCTCTTGCCCTGGATCACATACAAGCTAAGCAGTACTCAAACTACACTATTTATACTGACTCGCTTAGTTCTCTACTGGCTCTGGAATCGCTTCACATTGGCTCACACTCTGTTCTCGCTGATATTCAAAACCGACTGGCCCATTTCTCTTTAACATCTACTTCTATCCAGTTTTTCTAGATACCAGGCCATGTTGATATTTGTGGGAACGAGCTCGCTGACACGGCAGCTAAATCTATCTGCTCTGGCACCGCTGTGCCTGTCCCATACATGGACTATGGTCCTGTATTCAAGTCTTGGCTCTGTGCCAGCTGGCAGTTCACTTGGAGTGAGCAACGTGAAAACAAGCTTCTTCAAATAAAACCCTATATTGACTTCGGCCATCTTGCTTGATAAGGATTGGAAAGATGAAGTTGTTCTAATTAGACTATTCATTGGTTACAGTTTTTTAACTTATGGTTTTCTTTTATCTGGAACTGATGCACCAGTGTGTAGTCTGTGTAACACTCAGGTCACAATAAACCACATTTTACTTTTTGTCATCGTTACAACTGTCAACGATGGGTCTATTTTAAACATGTTCTGTCCCAGGGTTTGTCTGTAACATGGGACAGTGTTATTGATGACGGTAACACTGTCCACCTTGATAAAGTTTTTAGTTTTTTCACGGCCATTAATCTTTCTAACGTCATTTAAGTGTTTGATATTTATTCATTAAACCTTTTTTTATTGTGGTTCCCTTTAAAGAGTCACAATCTCTCTAGTTCGATTTGACATTGGAAAATGGCCGAAACATTAAATAACTCGACACCAAAACTGGAAAGGCAAACTTCAGGTGACTAATCCTGCTGTGTAAACTGCTCATTGGTTATCCTGACGAGTTATTATTAAAATTTTGCTAAAGTCTTTAAAACTTTTATTACTTTACTTTTTCAAAATAACCACATCATCAAATAACTCTGAACCAGGACTGGAAAGGCCAACTTCGGATGACTGATGGTTTTTGAACTTAGTCTTCATGCTGAGTTATGATAATTACAATTATGCTACAGAAAATCCTTTACAACTTGTATTACTGTAGTTTATCTCTTAACGTTGTAGACTAGATGTAAACATTGGTTTTATGCTATTTATGTTTTAACTCTGTTTTGTTTTACCTTTATTTCCTTTTATGAATTCACTACATTTACTTTAATTTTACCTTTATACCGGATGTTTGGCGCAGATAGCCTAGCTGCTTTGTGCAACAAAACACTGAATCAACTAACCAACAACCACCTTAACTGTGTTTATATCAGTTACTAGTAAAGTTCTTCCCTGTATGAGGGGTACAACTTTAAGCGTTTATATCAGTTACTAGTAAAGTTCTTCCCTGTACGAGGAGTACAACTTTAAGTATTTATATTAGTTACTAGTAAAGTTCTTCCCTCTTTGAGGGGTACAACTTTAAGTGTTTATATCAGTCACTAGTAAAGTTTTTCCTTCTTTGAGGGGTACAACTTTAAGTGTTAATATCAGTTACTAGTAAATTTTTCCCTGTATGAGGGGTACAACTTTAAGTGTTTATATCAGTTACTGGTAAAGTTCTTCCCTGTATGAGGGGTACAACTTTAAGCGTTTTTTCAGTTACTAGTAAAGTTCTTCCCTGTACGAGGAGTACAACTTTAAGTGTTAATATCAGTTACTAGTAAATTTTTCCCTGTATGAGGGGTACAACTTTAAGTGCTTATATCAGTTACTAGTAAAGTTCTTCCCTGTATGAGGGGTACAACTTTAAGCGTTTATATCAGTTACTGGTAAAGTTCTTCCCTGTATGAGGGGTACAACTTTAAGCGTTTATATCAGTTACTGGTAAAGTTCTTCCCTGTATGAGGGGTACAACTTTAAGTGTTAATATCAGTTACTAGTAAATTTTTCCCTATATGAGGGGTACAACTTTAAGTGTTTATATCAGTTACTAGTACAGTTCTTCTTTGTATGAGGGGTACAACTTTAAGTGTTTATATCAGTTACTAGTAAAGTTCTTCCCTCTTTGAGGGGTACAACTTTAAGTGTTTATATCAGTTACTAGTAAAGTTCTTCCCTCTTTGAGGGGTACAACTTTAAGTGTCAATATCAGTTAATAGTAAAGTTCTTCACTGTATGAGGAGTACAACTTTAAGTGTTAATATTAGTTACTAGTAAAGTTCTTCCCTGTACCAGGAGTACAACTTTAAATGTTAATATTAGTTAATTTTGAAGTTATTCCATGTATTAGGTGTACTACTTTGAGTGTGTTTATATCAGTTGTGTCAGTCAGAGCAAAGTTTACTAATACATCAACAAGCTATGGTAAACTAAAATATTCGAACTTTCTGTGATTACTATTAAACTTTTAGAATCCCAAATTGGAATATGTATCGACTAAACTTTCAATGCATGACTTAACTTTAAAATATCCATGGTTCGAAAGTACACAAACTATTATCTTTCCCTATAGCAGTGTATAACTTATTTATTAAAACTCCTGGGTTTGAGAGTACGTGAGATTGGTCCCTTAGCCACATCATGTTAAGCTTACCTTAAAAAACTCCTGGGTTGAAGAGTACATCAGAGTGCCGTATTCTACCTCGGTCTGTTTGGCCAAATCCTCTGCTGAATTTATGGGAGTAACCATTCTTTCCACAGTTAAGAATGCAGCGAGGTTCGCAGTGTAGGATGAAATAATTATTAGAGTAAAGAACCACCAGACACTTCCCACGATTCGACCAGCCATCGACCTGAAAGTTCCAAATATTAAGATAACATTCACTTTGCTCGATGGAATTGGGTCTGTCACTAGCAATGCTTAGACAAAAAAAAAACAATACCTTACCATCACAGACACGTGTGACGATACACAAAATACATGGTACAACTGGTACAACTATCTAATGGTACAACTTCTCTTTAACACTCTTGTTTTTCTACGAACCTTCAAGTAATAGAAATTTAACGTCTGCCCTAGGTACGAGTGAGACACAAACACAGCGTCTACGTAGCGTAGTAAATATCTTTATAATAGTCGTAAAAACACGTGATGGATCTTTAAATAGTAACACTTTCATGTTCGTCTGTAAAACCTATTAGGCCATGGATCTTTGATTATTAACACATATTAGATCATGGTTCTTTGAATAATAACTCATTCATATGTTTTTGTAAAACCTATTGGATCATGGTAATTTGAATAGTAATACCGATTAGATCACGGATCGTTGAATACTAACACATATTAGATCGTGGTTCTGTAACACCTATTAGATCATGTATCTTTGGATACTAACACCTATTAGATCATGATTCTTTGAATAGTAACGTCTATTAGATCATGGTTATTTGAATAGCAATACGTGTTAGATTATGGATCTTTGAATATTAACTTATATTATATCGTGGTTCTTTAAATAGTAACACTTTTTAGATTGTGGTTCTTTGAATATTAACCCCATTATATCATGGTTATTTGAATAGTGACACCTATTGTATCATGGTTATTTGAATAGTGATACCTATTATATCATGGTTATTTGAATAGTAACACCTATTACATCACGGATCTTTGAATTGTAACACCTATTAGATCGTGATTCTTTGAAGAGTAACACCTTCGCGTGGTTCTGTTAAACATAGTAAGTTTTAACTTCTTCACCAAATGGTTCTTTTAAACATAGTAAGTTTTAACTTCTGGTTCTGCAACAGTAATAGTTTTAACGTAATAGTTTTGCTAATACTGATTTCTCTATATCATTTTCACATATATCCAAAACCTCACAACTTTATAAGTTCTAAGCCTCAATCACAACACATATCAGAACGGATTTGATGTTACAGTTAATGTATTTTTCTTCGGTATTTGGGTTACAGTGTTGTTGAGCTAATGATCAAATACGTTTTACATGTAAAACTGTTGAAGAACACTGTTCTAAAAACATCTATTTTTGAACTTTAACCCATTAGTTGCTTAACAGCGTTAAAAAATAAATTGTACGAATACGGTTTTTTACGGACTTTTGAAACACCCACTTCCCAAGTGTATTTTTATGGACTTTTGTTAAACCTGTCTGCCAGTTGTATCTTACGACCTTTAGAAACACCTGCCTGCTAGCTGTATTTACGGACTTTAGAAACACCTGCCTGCTAGCTGTATTTACGGACTTTATAAACACCTGTCTACTAGCTGTATTTACGAACTTTATAAACACCTGCCTGCTAGCTGTATTTACGGACTTTATAAACACCTGCCTGCTAACTGTATTTACGGACTTTATAAACACCTGCCTGCTAACTGTATTTACGGACTTTAGAAATACGTGCCTGCTAACTGTATTTACGGACTTTAGAAATACGTGCCTGCTAACTGTATTTACGGACTTTAGAAACACCTGCCTGCCAGTTGTATCTTACGACCTTTAGAAACACCTGCCTGCTAACTGTATTTATGGACTTTATAAACACCTGCCTGCTAACTGTATTTATGGACTTTATAAACACCTGCCTGCTAACTGTATTTACGACCTTTATAAACACCTGCCTGCTAACTGTATTTACGACCTTTAGAAACACCAGCCTGCTAACTGTATTTACGACCTTTATAAACACCTGCCTGCTAACTGTATTTATGGACTTTATAAACACCTACCTGCTAACTGTATTTACGACCTTTAGAAACACCTGCCTGCTAACTGTATTTACGACCTTTAGAAACACCAGCCTGCTAACTGTATTTACGACCTTTATAAACACCTGCCTGCTAACTGTATTTACGACCTTTAGAAACACCAGCCTGCTAACTGTATTTACGACCTTTATAAACACCTGCCTGCTAACTGTATTTATGGACTTTATAAACACCTACCTGCTAACTGTATTTACGACCTTTAGAAACACCTGCCTGCTAACTGTATTTACGACCTTTAGAAACACCAGCCTGCTAACTGTATTTACGACCTTTATAAACACCAGCCTGCTAACTGTATTTACGACCTTTAGAAACACCAGCCTGCTAACTGTATTTACGACCTTTATAAACACCTGCCTGCTAGCTGTATTTACGACCTTTATAAACACCTGCCTGCTAACTGTATTTACGACCTTTAGAAACACCTGCCTGCTAACTGTATTTACAGACTTTATAAACACCTGCCTGCTAACTGTATTTACAGACTTTATAAACACCTGCCTGCTAACTGTATTTTTGAAACATTAAATGCTGAACCTCTATACGGCTAGTTTTGTTTTCATGATACCTTTAACTTAACGCCACTTACCTTTCACTGTTAAACTTCCCCTTCATATTCAATCATAAATGTTTCCCTAATCTTCACACTACACTTTATATTTTCCCCTAATCTTCACACTACACTTTATATTTTCCCCTAATCTTCACACTACACCTTATATTTTCCCCTAATCTTCACACTACACTTTATATTTTCCCCTAATCTTCACACTACACCTTATATTTTCCCCTAATCTTCACACTACACCTTATATTTTCCCCTAATCTTCACACTACACTTTATATTTTCCCCTAATCTTCACACTACACCTTATATTTTCACCTAATCTTCACACTACACTTTATATTTTCCCCTAATCTTCACACTACACTTTATATTTTCCGCTAATCTTCACACCATATCGTATAATTTCCCTAGTCTTCACACTACACTTTATATTTTCCCCTAATCTTCACACTACACCTTATATTTTCACCTAATCTTCACACTACACTTTATATTTTCCCCTAATCTTCACACTACACTTTATATTTTCCGCTAATCTTCACACCATATCGTATAATTTCCCTAGTCTTCACACTACACTTTATATTTTCCCCTAGTCTTCACGCTACACTTTATATTTTCCCCTAATTTTCACACCATATCGTATAATTTCCCTAGTCTTCACACTACATCTATACAGTCAACATACATACTTGGGTGTTTGAAACAACTCGCTTCATACGTTTTAAATGATTCATGTACTTTGTGTCACAGAACAGTATATTTACTGTGACGTTTAGATCAAGCTACATAAACTAAATTTTGAATACACGTTGAGAACTACAAGTCATCTAATAGAGGGGGCGCATCGTACCTGGGGCAGACGTCACAACCCTGTTGCATGAAAGCCCCTAGAGAAAACCAGAGACTGTTCATTAAGGAGAAGTCGTTGGACACAGACTGGCCCAGGAATGTGTCCTCGAGCCGCCATTCGTGCGGAGAAAAGCGGCTAACAAGAAACAGCACGACCGACACTCCAACGTAGGCAAAGATAATACACATCCATATCTCCTTGGACAAGGGATTCATAAAGGAAAAGACTCCAGGTTTCTTTTTCATCGGTTTCTTGATCATTATGCTGATACCCAGAGACATGTAAGGCTTCGTGAAATCAATAACACGTTCCCTCGCAGAGGTGATGGTCAGGGGGGCGATAGCCATGTCCGCCTCCTGGAAAAAGTAAAATCATAGGGGATTACACTGTCCTTTATTAAGTGATATAACATAGAACACAATATATACCTTATTAAGTGATATAACATAGAACACAATATATACCTTATTAAGTGATATAACATAGAACACAATATTTACCTTATTAAGTGATATAACATAGAACACAATATATATCTTATTAAGTGATATAACATAGAACACAATATATACCTTATTAAGTGATATAACATAGAACACAATATATACCTTATTAAGTGATATAACATAGAACACAATATATACCTTATTAAGTGATATAACATAGAACACAATATTTACCTTATTAAGTGATATAACATAGAACACAATATATATCTTATTAAGTGATATAACATAGAACACAATATATATCTTATTAAGTGATATAACATAGAACACAATATATATATTATTAAGTGATATAATATAGAACACAATATATATATTATTAAGTGATATAATATAGAACACAATATATATCTTATTAAGTGATATAACATAGAACACAATATATATCTTATTAAGTGATATAACATAGAACACAATATATAACGTATTAACTGATATAACATAGAACACAATATATATCTTATTAAGTGATATAACATAAAACACAATATATACAGATCTTGTCAGGACGAGTTGCTGCAAACAGGTAAAACATTTACACAATATATACAGATCTTGTCAGGACGAGTTCCTGCAAACAGGTATAACATTTACACAATATATACAGATCTTGTCAGGAAGAGTTCCTGCAAACAGCTAAAACATTTACACAATGTATACAGATCTTGTCAGGACGAGTTGCTGCAAACAGGTAAAACATTTACACAATATATACAGATCTTGTCAGGACGAGTTGCTGCAAACAGGTAAAACATTTACACAATATATACAGATCTTGTCAGGACGAGTTGCTGCAAACAGGTAAAATATTTACACAATATATGCAGATCTTGTCAGGACGAGTTGCTGCAAACAGGTAAAACATTTACACAATATATACAGATCTTGTCAGGACGAGTTGCTGCAAACAGGTAAAACATTTACACAATATATGCAGATCTTGTCAGGACGAGTTGCTGCAAACAGGTAAAACATTTACACAATATATACAGATCTTGTCAGGACGAGTTGCTGCAAACAGGTAAAATATTTACACAATATATACAGATCTTGTCAGGACGAGTTGCTGCAAACAGGTAAAACATAAAACACAATATATACAGATCTTGTCAGGACGAGTTGCTGCAAACAGGTAAAACATAAAACACAATATATACAGATCTTGTCAGGACGAGTTGCTGCAAACAGGTAAAACATAAAACACAATATATGCAGATCTTGTCAGGACGAGTTGCTGCAAACAGGTAAAACATTTACACAATATATACAGATCTTGTCAGGACGAGTTGCTGCAAACAGGTAAAACATTTACACAATATATACAGATCTTGTCAGGACGAGTTGCTGCAAACAGGTAAAATATTTACACAATATATACAGATCTTGTCAGGACGAGTTGCTGCAAACAGGTAAAATATTTACACAATATATACAGATCTTGTCAGGACGAGTTGCTGCAAACAGGTAAAACATTTACACAATATATACAGAATTTGTCAGGACGAGTTGCTGCAAACAGGTAAAACATTTACACAATATATACAGATCTTGTCAGGACGAGTTGCTGCAAACAGGTAAAACATACTCGTCTTTAGAAAACTCATCGTTTAGAATTTCTTTCTGATGTTTTAAAAATACTGAACTGAAATATAACGGTTTCCAGAGGGCGTGTTTAGCACCTACAGTTCGATATTGAAAATGTTTTGATTTTTTATTGTCTTGATAGAGAAAACATTCCAGAAAAAATTACAAAAAATGTTTTTTTCTAAAGCGACTCGTTTTTCTTTTTATAAACGACCGATTTGCTTCATATGAATATTATCCTAATTTATTTGTAGAGTTCAAATGATACGATAGTAATCTATTTTATTGTTTCTTTAAAAAAACCAGTTATCAGTGGGCATTCAAATATCAAGAAACGTGATGTATGATATAAACATGAGGAGAAGTGGAACGTTAAGAAATGAACTGTCATGAAACAACTGCACACTGTGATAGTACAAGTCTAACTAGAGGGCAGTCAGTAGAGCATTTATATCAGCCACGAAGGACTGGTCATATTTGGCTCTCCAGTATATCCGCTGTTATCAACGGACACGGACTATTTTTGGCATAACCATGTTCCATGTCCACAAGGTTTCATTGAAGACCGAACATTTTTACTGCGTTATAGAGCAAAAAATAATGTGACCCCCCCAATGTTAACAGAGATTGTTTTTATTTTGTGATCTTTGATCATTACACACATACACAAAGTTGATCTTTACAAAGTAGGATCATATTCCAGATGTACTTACCAGTAAAATCTGGATACATCACTAGATCTGTCAGCTGACATAGTTATGGATTTGTTTATCTATCCTACATGACTAGATCTCGCATCTGACGTAACCATGGGGTTTTCTGTTTATCTTACATGACTAGATCTCGCAGCTGACGTAACCATGGGTTTTTCTGTTTATCTATCCTACATGACTAGATCTCGCAGCTGACGTAACCATGGATTTTTCTCTTTATCTATCCTACATGACTAGATCTCACAGCTGACGTAACCATGGATTTTTCTGTTTATCTATCCTACATGACTAGATCTCGCAGCTGACGTAACCATGGATTTTTCTGTTTATCTATCCTACATGACTAGATCTCACAGCTGACGTAACCATGGGTTTTTCTGTTTATCTTACATGACTAGATCTCACAGCTGACGTAACTATGGGTTTTTCTGTTTATCTTACATGACTAGATCTCACAGCTGACGTAACCATGGGTTTTTCTGTTTATCTTACATGATTAGATCTATCAGCTGACATAATTATGGATTTTTCTGTTTATCCCACATAATTAAATCTGACAGCTGACACAACCATGGATTGTTCTGTTTATCCCACATAATTAAATCTGACAGCTGACACAACCATGGATTGTTCTGTTTATCCCACATGATAAAATCTGACAGCTGACAGAACCATGGATTTTTCTCTCCTACATGACTGTATCTCACAGCCGACATAATCATGTATTTTTCTGTTTATCTTACATGACTAGATCTAACAGCTGACACAACTATGATAGTTTACCTATCGTCCCGCAGACGAGGTCATGACCTACCTTGCGAATAAGTTCTCCAACCATCCCATTCCAACCAGCAGGAGAGCTTGGATCTTGGCCTCCATAGTTCGAGTCGTTCACGAGCTTCAGAATATAATCAAAGTTCAGGTGTTTTGCTATCAATTCTGCCAGATCTTTACAGAATCCTTCAAATCTGTCGTTTCCTTCCAGGTATTCTCCTGGTTCTGACTTCTTGTACATAAGGTAAGGTTCCTCCTGTTCCAACACATAATTATATTGTTTCTTTCCACTGAAAAGTGTTAAACCTCTTATATGCTATAAAATTATGACCATAATACGTGTGAAACTTGTTCTATAATTTTCTACATCCTTGGGAAAGTATAAAAATATGGTGACTATAACGTTCTTTAAAATATTCAAATTAAATTCACCATCTCTTATCTAGGGTGTATTATACTTGTCGGCATGTTTGTAGTGTTTTTTTTTAACCACAGACTAAACTTAAGGTGTCACCTGGAAGAAAACAAAGTTTTAAACTAGACCAGGCTGTGGTAAAACACATTAAATATCTTCATAAAATTTAGTTTTAGCTGTCACTCAGTATCTGGCTCTGGTGTGTGTACCATGGGTGTGAAATCCCAAAGCTAACTTCATAAATACACAACCTTAGCTCTGAGTCATGAATGAAATAAGTTAAAATGTTGTAATCGATAAGGAACGAGTACATATAATTGTCAAAGATATAATGTGGTAACTGGTGTTAAACCACGGTGTGAAAGTATTTGATAGTAACTGGTGTTAAGCCACGGTGTTAAACTATTCGATAGTAACTGGTGTTAAACCACGGTGTTAAACTGTTCCATACTGTGGTAACTAGTGTTAAACCACGGTGTTAAAGTGTTCCATACTGTGGTAACTGGTGTTAAATCATGATGCTAAACTGTTCCATACAGTGAAAACTAGTTTTTAACCACGGCATTACACTGTTCTATACTGTGGTAACTGGTATTAAACCATTGTGTTGAACTCTTCTATACTGTTATCAGTGTCATTAGTCCACAGTTAAATTGTTCCATACTGTGGTAACTGGTGTTAAACTCTTCCATACAGTGGTAACTGGTATTACACCACAGTTTTAAGCCGTTCAGTGTAGTAGTAACAGGAATTAAACCACAGTTTTAAAGTGTTCCATACAGAGGCAACTGGTATTAAACCACATTATAAAACTGTTCAGTACAGTTTTAATTGGGATTAAACCAGTGTTAAATTCTTCTGTACGGTAGTAACTGTTATCAAAACACCGTGTTAAAGTGTTCCTTACAGTGGTAACTGGTATTAAACTGTTCAAGCCTGTGGTAACTGCTATTAAGCCATGATGTTAAACTGTTCTATAGTGTTATAATTGGTATTGAATCACAGTGTTCCACTGTTCCATACTTTAGTAACGGGTGTTAAATATGGTGCTAAACTGTTCCATACTATGGGAACTATAATTAACCCACAGTGTTAAACTGTTCCATACAGTAGTAACTGTATTAAATCACAGTGTTAAACTCTTCCATACAGTGGTAATTGATGCTAAACCACAGTGTCCAAACGTTCATTACAGTTGTAACTGGTATTTAACCACAGTGTCCAAACTTTCATTAAAGTTGTAATTGGTATTTAACCACAGTGTTGAACTGTTCCATACAGTGGTAACTGGTATTAAACCACAGTGTTAAACTGTTCCATACAGAGGTAAATGATATTAAACCACAGTGTTAAAGTGTTCAACACAGTGGTAGCTGGTATTGAACCACAGTGTTAAACTGTTCTATACTGTTATAATTGGTATTAAATCACGGTGTTAAACTGTACCATAGTGCAATAACGGATGTTAAACCACGGTGATATTCTGTTCCGTACTATGGTAACTGGAATTAAAGCACAGTGTTAAACTGTTGCATAGAGTGGTAACTGGTATTAAAGCACAGTGTTAAACTTGAATACAGTAGTAACTGGTATTGATCCACAGTGTTAGACTGTTCCATACATTGGTAACTGGTATTATATCACACTGTTAAACTTTTCCATACAGTGGTAACTGTTCTCAAACTATGCAATAATATGGTATCTAGTTTTAAACTGTTCCATACTGCGGTAACTTATGTTAGACTGTTCCATACAGTTGTAACTTGTATTAAAACACAGTGTTAAACTGTTCAATGCAGTGGTAACTTGCAGAGATAATAATAGATATTATTTTATATATGATAAGTAATACTAAGAACATGATATTTGATACTGATCATTTATTAATTTATCATAAGTGATATAATAACTTTCTGGACATGAATTAGTTTATGATATAGTAACTGTTGCTGAACATGTATTTGTTTATAAGTGATGTAGTAACTGATACTAAAGAAATGAGTTTATGATAAGTAATTTAGTAAGTGATACTCAACATGTTTTAGTTTATGATATAGTAAGTGTTACTGAACATGTTTTAGTTTATGATATAGTAAGTGTTACTGGACATGTATTAGTTTATGATAAGTGATATAGTAACTCGTACTGGACATGTATTAGTTTATGATAAATGATATAGTAACTGATACTAAATATGTAGTAACTGAAAAACTACATACAGGTATTTATACGCTGTATGTTATAACTGACATTAAACGTGTAGAAAATTTCCCTTACCAAGATACTTGTCACTATGTAGGTCTTGTTTTCAAATCCTGTGTCTTGTTTTACCCTCCGGTAGACAGGTGAACACAGCCTCAGACCGTGTGTATCTCGCCACTCTGCTATCTGTGAAGAGTGTCCAACAGGTGGCGTCAGAAACTTAAAGGTTAATCTCCAACAGTTGATATCCAGAACTTAATGGTTAATGCTAATAGGTGATACAATAAACTAAAGGCTTAACGTCCAACAGATAATATTCAGAACTTAATGGTTAATGCTAATAGGTGATACACTAAACTAAAGGCTTAACGTCCAACAGATGATATCCAGAATTTAATGGTTAATGCTAATAGGTGATACACTAAACTAAAGGCTTAACGTCCAGCAGATGATATCCAGAACTCAATGGTTAATGCTAATAGGTGATACACTAAACTAAAGGCTTAACGTCCAACAGATGATATCCAGAACTTAATGGTTAATGCTAATAGGTGATACACTAAACTAAAGGCTTAACGTCCAGCAGATGATATCCAGAACTTAATGGTTAATGCTAATAGGTGATACAATAAACTAAAGGCTTAACGTCCAGCAGATGATATCCAGAACTTAATGGTTAATGCTAATAGGTGATACACTAAACTAAAGGCTTAACGTCCAACAGATGATATCCAGAACTTAATGGTTAATGCTAATAGGTGATACACTAAACTAAAGGCTTAACGTCCAACAGATAATATTCAGAACTTAATGGTTAATGCTAATATGTGATACACTAAACTAAAGGCTTAACGTCCAACAGATGATATCCAGAACTTAATGGTTAATGCTAATAGGTGATACACTAAACTAAAGGCTTAACGTCCAGCAGATGATATCCAGAACTTAATGGTTAATGCTAATAGGTGATACACTAAACTAAAGGCTTAACGTCCAACAGATGATATCCAGAACTTAATGGTTAATGCTAATAGGTGATACACTAAACTAAAGGCTTAACGTCCAGCAGATGATATCCAGAACTTAATGGTTAATGCTAATAGGTGATACAATAAACTAAAGGCTTAACGTCCAGCAGATGATATCCAGAACTTAATGGTTAATGCTAATAGGTGATACACTAAACTAAAGGCTTAACGTCCAACAGATGATATCCAGAACTTAATGGTTAATGCTAATAGGTGATACACTAAACTAAAGGCTTAACGTCCAACAGATAATATTCAGAACTTAATGGTTAATGCTAATAGGTGATACACTAAACTAAAGGCTTAACGTCCAACAGATGATATCCAGAACTTAATGGTTAATGCTAATAGGTGATACACTAAACTAAAGGCTTAACGTCCAGCAGATGATATCCAGAACTTAATGGTTAATGCTAATAGGTGATACAATAAACTAAAGGCTTAATGTCCAACAGATAATATTCAGAACTTAATGGTTAATGCTAATAGGTGATACACTAAACTAAAGGCTTAACGTCCAACAGATGATATCCAGAACTTAATGGTTAATGCTAATAGGTGATACACTAAACTAAAGGCTTAACGTCCAGCAGATGATATCCAGAACTTAATGGTTAATGCTAATAGGTGATACAATAAAGTTAATAATTAATTCCAACAACTGGTATCAGAAACTTATGATTTAACGCTATCAGCTTTCATCATAAACTTAATGGTTAATATCGAACAGTTGGTATCAGAAACTTAAGAGTGTAAACTAAATATAGACATGTTGTTTAAAACTTGGTAGTTGAACTGTAAGACACATACAAGTCGTAATATCTAACCCTCTGATATGCAGTAAATGTAACAAGTACAGAATACTGGAAGTTACATAGTTACTGTCTAAAGAACGATAATTTTAGCTTCTGCTAAGTATGAGAAAAATAGTCTTAGGAACCATGGAATCTATTGGTATGGTGTAGTAACAACACAAAGACCATGGTAACTGTCCTATGGCTGTATATTAGCAATAGTAATCTATTTCAGAAACTATGGTAGAAATAATACAAATTTCACTACAATGACAACCAGTTTAGATAAATAGCTTAGCTACATTTTATATTGACCAGTGTGGTTATTAAATATAAATACATTCCTTATTACCACGACAACCAACACAGATGTACCTCCAGTCTTTTGTTTAAATATGTCTGACCTGTGTCCAAGTTCTATACTAAAGTTCAGTCCTAACCAGCAACATAAAATACATAATTTAAATTATTCAACTTCAAAAAATCGTAATTACAACAACATTTTCTTAATTTTGTTATAGAATGAGCTGCAAGAACTTCTGAAACAATCTCCTCAGTCATGTGATGGTTGATGTTCTATTTTATCTCCCCAGTCATGTGGATGGTTGATGTTCTATTTTATCTCCTCAGTCATGTGATGGTTGATGTTCTATTTTATCTCCTCAGTCATGTGGATGGTTGATGTTCTATTTTATTTCCTCAGTCATGTGATGGTTGATGTTCTATTTTATCTCCTCAGTCATGTGGATGGTTGATGTTCTATTTTATCTCCTCAGTCATGTGGATGGTTGATGTTCTATTTTTATCTCCTCAGTCATGTGGATGGTTGATGTTCTATTTTATCTCCTCAGTCATGTGATGGTTGATGTTCTATTTTATCTCCTCAGTCATGTGGATGGTTGATGTTCTATTTTATCTCCCCAGTCAAGTGGATGGTTGGTGTTCTATTTTATCTCCTCAGTCATGTGGATGGTTGTCTATTTTATTTCCTCAGTCATGTGATGGTTGATGTTCTATTTTTATCTCAGTCATGTGGATGGTTGATGTTCTATTTTATCTCCCCAGTCATGTCGATGGTTGATGTTCTATTTTATTTCCTCAGTCATGTGATGGTTGATGTTCTATTTTTATCTCCTCAGTCATGTGAATGGTTGATGTTCAGTTTTTATCTCAGTCATGTGGATGGTTGATGTTCTATTTTATCTCAGTCATGTGGATGGTTGATGTTTTATTTTATCTCCCCAGTCATGTGGATGATTGATGTTCTATTTTATTTCCTCAGTCATGTGATGGTTGATGTTCTATTTTTATCTCAGTCATGTGGATGGTTGATGTTCTATTTTATCTCCCCAGTCATGTGGATGGTTGATGTTCTATTTTATCTCCTCAGTCATGTGAATGGTTGATGTTCTATTTTTATCTCAGTCATGTGGATGGTTGATGTTCTATTTTATCTCCCCAGTCAAGTGGATGGTTGATGTTCTATTTTATCTCCCCAGTCATGTGGATGGTTGATGTTCTATTTTCTCTCCTCAGTCATGTGATGGTTGATGTTCTATTTTTATCTCCTCAGTCATGTAGATGGTTGATGTTCTATTTTATTTCCTCAGTCATGTGATGGTTGATGTTCTATTTTTATCTCAGTCATGTGGATGGTTGATGTTCTATTTTATCTCCCCAGTCATGTGGATGATTGATGTTCTATTTTATTTCCTCAGTCATGTGATGGTTGATGTTCTATTTTTATCTCAGTCATGTGGATGGTTGATGTTCTATTTTATCTCCCCAGTCATGTGGATGATTGATGTTCTATTTTATCTCCTCAGTCATGTGGATGGTTGATGTTCTATTTTATCTCCTCAGTCATGTGATGGTTGATGTTCTATTTTATCTCCTCAGTCATGTGGATGGTTGATGTTCTATTTTATTTCCTCAGTCATGTGATGGTTGATGTTCTATTTTATCTCCTCAGTCATGTGGATGGTTGATGTTCTATTTTATCTCCTCAGTCATGTAGATGGTTGATGTTCTATTTTTATCTCCTCAGTCATGTGGATGGTTGATGTTCTATTTTATCTCCTCAGTCATGTGATGGTTGATGTTCTATTTTATCTCCTCAGTCATGTGGATGGTTGATGTTCTATTTTATCTCCCCAGTCATGTGGATGGTTGGTGTTCTATTTTATCTCCTCAGTCATGTGGATGGTTGTCTATTTTATTTCCTCAGTCATGTGATGGTTGATGTTCTATTTTTATCTCAGTCATGTGAATGGTTGATGTTCTATTTTATCTCCCCAGTCATGTGGATGGTTGATGTTCTATTTTATTTCCTCAGTCATGTGATGGTTGATGTTCAATTTTTATCTCAGTCATGTGGATGGTTGATGTTCTATTTTATCTCCCCAGTCATGTGGATGGTTGATGTTCTATTTTATCTCCTCAGTCATGTGAATGGTTGATGTTCTATTTTTATCTCAGTCATGTGGATGGTTGATGTTCTATTTTATCTCCCCAGTCAAGTGGATGGTTGATGTTCTATTTTATCTCCCCAGTCATGTGGATGGTTGATGTTCTATTTTATCTCCTCAGTCATGTGAATGGTTGATGTTCTATTTTATTTCCTCAGTCATGTGATGGTTGATGTTCTATTTTTATCTCAGTCATGTGGATGGTTGATGTTCTATTTTATCTCCCCAGTCATGTGGATGATTGATGTTCTATTTTATTTCCTCAGTCATGTGATGGTTGATGTTCTATTTTTATCTCAGTCATGTGGATGGTTGATGTTCTATTTTATCTCCCCAGTCATGTGGATGATTGATGTTCTATTTTATCTCCTCAGTCATGTGGATGGTTGATGTTCTATTTTATCTCCTCAGTCATGTGATGGTTGATGTTCTATTTTATCTCCTCAGTCATGTGGATGGTTGATGTTCTATTTTATCTCCTCAGTCATGTAGATGGTTGATGTTCTATTTTTATCTCCTCAGTCATGTGGATGGTTGATGTTCTATTTTATCTCCTCAGTCATGTGATGGTTGATGTTCTATTTTATCTCCTCAGTCATGTGGATGGTTGATGTTCTATTTTATCTCCCCAGTCATGTGGATGGTTGGTGTTCTATTTTATCTCCTCAGTCATGTGTATGGTTGTCTATTTTATTTCCTCAGTCATGTGATGGTTGATGTTCTATTTTTATCTCAGTCATGTGGATGGTTGATGTTCTATTTTATCTCCCCAGTCATGTGGATGGTTGATGTTCTATTTTATTTCCTCAGTCATGTGATGGTTGATGTTTAATTTTTATCTCAGTCATGTGGATGGTTGATGTTCTATTTTATCTCCCCAGTCATGTGGATGGTTGATGTTCTATTTTATCTCCTCAGTCATGTGAATGGTTGATGTTCTATTTTTATCTCAGTCATGTGGATGGTTGATGTTCTATTTTATCTCCCCAGTCAAGTGGATGGTTGATGTTCTATTTTATCTCCCCAGTCATGTGGATGGTTGATGTTCTATTTTATCTCCTCAGTCATGTGATGGTTGATGTTCTATTTTTATCTCCTCAGTCATGTGGATGGTTGATGTTCTATTTTATTTCCTCAGTCATGTGATGGTTGATGTTCTATATTTATCTCAGTCATGTGGATGGTTGATGTTCTATTTTATCTCCCCAGTCATGTGGATGATTGATGTTCTATTTTATTTCCTCAGTCATGTGATGGTTGATGTTCTATTTTTATCTCCTCAGTCATGTGAATGGTTGATGTTCTATTTTTATCTCCTCAGTCATGTGGATGGTTGATGTTCTATTTTATTTCCTCAGTCATGTGATGGTTGATGTTCTACTTTATATCCTCAGTCATGTGATGGTTGATTTTCTATTTTACAACAAAACACAATACCTTAAATGAACATACCTTGGTCATCTCACTGTTAACTGTCATCTCCACAATATCAACTGTGAAATTAGTTCTAGATCCTGTGTCATCAAATGTAATATTTCCAGTTAGGCCTACTATTTTCGTCTGTAAAATTGAATAAGAGCACAAATACGTAACGTTACAAAAAGTTATTTCTTCTTACGTATTTCATTGTTTCTCTAAACATTTAATTAGAGTTTTCACTTTAAAGTTAACTTCACTCAGTTCGTCTAAATAACACAATTGTCGGTATAAAAAATGTGTAAAGCATACACTAAAACACTTGAAGATACATTTCAATATATAATGTTTTACAGATTATAAGGTGAACTCACTGTTAACGTATACCACAAATTATTCATTTTAAAATACTGTATTTCAATCATTTATATAAAATCATTATACACTTTCTTCATTACTGCTGGTCGCTCACTTATCAGACTACGATCACTAGTTCAGCAGTATCTAGCACCACAAGCAGTCGAAGGATGTGATCTTGGGACAAGATGTATAACTAAGATTGTCGACCAGTAATATTACATCCATCATTTTACTGGATGTATAACTCAGTATGTCCACCAGTAATATTACATCCACCATTCTATACCATGTATAACTTAGTATGTCCACCAGTAATATTACATCCACCATTCTACTGGATGTATAACTTAGTATGTCCACCAGTAATATTACATCCACCATTCTACACCATGTATAACTCAGTATGTCCACCAGTAATATTACATCCACCATTCTACTGGATGTATAACTTAGTATGTCCACCAGTAATATAACATCCACCATTCTACACCATGTATAACTCAGTATGTCCACCAGTAATATTACATCCACCATTTTACTGGATGTATAACTTAGTATGTGCACCAGTAATATTACATCCACCATTCTACTGGATGTATAACTTAGTATGTCCACCAGTAATATTACATCCACCATTCTACACCATGTATAACTTAGTATGTCCACCAGTAATATTACATCCACCATTCTACACCATGTATAACTCAGTATGTCCACCAGTAATATTACATCCACCATTCTACACCATGTATAACTCAGTATGTCCACCAGTAATATTACATCCACCATTTTACTGGATGTATAACTTAGTATGTCCACCAGTAATATTACATCCACCATTCTACTGGATGTATAACTTAGTATGTCCACCAGTAATATTACATCCACCATTCTACTGGATGTATAACTTAGTATGTCCACCAGTAATATTACATCCACCATTTTACTGGATGTATAACTTAGTATGTCCACCAGTAATATTACATCCACCATTCTACACCATGTATAACTTAGTGTGTCCACCAGTAATATTACATCCACCATTCTACACCATGTATAACTTAGTATGTCCACCAGTAGTATTACATCCACCATTCTACTGGATGTATAACTTAGTATGTCCACCAGTAATATTACATCCACCATTCTACACCATGTATAACTCAGTATGTCCACCAGTAATATTACATCCACCATTCTACACCATGTATAACTCAGTATGTCCACCAGTAATATTACATCCACCATTTTACTGGATGTATAACTTAGTATGTCCACCAGTAATATTACATCCACCATTCTACTGGATGTATAACTTAGTATGTCCACCAGTAATATTACATCCACCATTCTACTGGATGTATAACTTAGTATGTCCACCAGTAATATTACATCCACCATTTTACTGGATGTATAACTTAGTATGTCCACCAGTAATATTACATCCACCATTCTACACCATGTATAACTTAGTGTGTCCACCAGTAATATTACATCCACCATTCTACACCATGTATAACTTAGTGTGTCCACCAGTAATATTACATCCACCATTCTACACCATGTATAACTTAGTATGTCCACCAGTAATATTACATCCACCATTCTACTGGATGTATAACTTAGTATGTCCACCAGTAATATTACATCCATCATTTTACTGGATGTATAACTCAGTATGTCCACCAGTAGTATTACATCCATCATTTTACTGGATGTATAACTTAGTATGTCCACCAGTAATATTACATCCACCATTCTACTGGATGTATAACTTAGTATGTCCACCAGTAATATTACATCCATAATTTTACTGGATGTATAACTTAGTATGTCCACCAGTAATATTACATCCATCATTTTACTGGATGTATAACTCAGTATGTCCACCAGTAATATTACATCCACCATTCTACACCATGTGTAACTCAGTATGTCCACCAGTAATATTACATCCACCATTCTACTGGATGTATAACTTAGTATGTCCACCAGTAATATTACATCCACCATTCTACACCATGTATAACTCAGTATGTCCACCAGTAATATTACATCCACCATTCTACTGGATGTATAACTTAGTATGTCCACCAGTAATATTACATCCACCATTCTACACCATGTATAACTCAGTATGTCCACCAGTAATATTACATCCACCATTTTACTGGATGTATAACTTAGTATGTGCACCAGTAATATTACATCCACCATTCTACTGGATGTATAACTTAGTATGTCCACCAGTAATATTACATCCACCATTCTACACCATGTATAACTTAGTATGTCCACCAGTAATATTACATCCACCATTCTACACCATGTATAACTCAGTATGTCCACCAGTAATATTACATCCACCATTCTACTGGATGTATAACTTAGTATGTCCACCAGTAATATTACATCCACCATTCTACTGGATGTATAACTTAGTATGTCCACCAGTAATATTACATCCACCATTCTACACCATGTATAACTTAGTATGTCCACCAGTAATATTACATCCACCATTCTACACCATGTATAACTCAGTATGTCCACCAGTAATATTACATCCACCATTCTACACCATGTATAACTCAGTATGTCCACCAGTAATATTACATCCACCATTTTACTGGATGTATAACTTAGTATGTCCACCAGTAATATTACATCCACCATTCTACTGGATGTATAACTTAGTATGTCCACCAGTAATATTACATCCACCATTCTACTGGATGTATAACTTAGTATGTCCACCAGTAATATTACATCCACCATTTTACTGGATGTATAACTTAGTATGTCCACCAGTAATATTACATCCACCATTCTACACCATGTATAACTTAGTGTGTCCACCAGTAATATTACATCCACCATTCTACACCATGTATAACTTAGTATGTCCACCAGTAGTATTACATCCACCATTCTACTGGATGTATAACTTAGTATGTCCACCAGTAATATTACATCCATCATTTTACTGGATGTATAACTTAGTATGTCCACCAGTAATATTACATCCATCATTTTACTGGATGTATAACTTAGTATGTCCACCAGTAATATTACATCCACCATTCTACTGGATGTATAACTTAGTATGTCCACCAGTAATATTACATCCATCATTTTACTGGATATATAACTCAGTATGTCCACCAGTAGTATTACATCCATCATTTTACTGGATGTATAACTTAGTATGTCCACCAGTAATATTACATCCACCATTCTACTGGATGTATAACTTAGTATGTCCACCAGTAATATTACATCCATAATTTTACTGGATGTATAACTTAGTATGTCCACCAGTAATATTACATCCATCATTTTACTGGATGTATAACTCAGTATGTCCACCAGTAATATTACATCCACCATTCTACACCATGTGTAACTCAGTATGTCCACCAGTAATATTACATCGACCATTCTACTGGATGTATAACTTAGTATGTCCACCAGTAATATTACATCCACCATTCTACACCATGTATAACTCAGTATGTCCACCAGTAATATTACATCCACCATTCTACTGGATGTATAACTTAGTATGTCCACCAGTAATATTACATCCACCATTCTACACCATGTATAACTCAGTATGTCCACCAGTAATATTACATCCACCATTTTACTGGATGTATAACTTAGTATGTGCACCAGTAATATTACATCCACCATTCTACTGGATGTATAACTTAGTATGTCCACCAGTAATATTACATCCACCATTCTACACCATGTATAACTTAGTATGTCCACCAGTAATATTACATCCACCATTTTACTGGATGTATAACTTAGTATGTCCACCAGTAATATTACATCCACCATTCTACACCATGTATAACTTAGTGTGTCCACCAGTAATATTACATCCACCATTCTACACCATGTATAACTTAGTATGTCCACCAGTAGTATTACATCCACCATTCTACTGGATGTATAACTTAGTATGTCCACCAGTAATATTACATCCATCATTTTACTGGATGTATAACTTAGTATGTCCACCAGTAATATTACATCCACCATTCTACTGGATGTATAACTTAGTATGTCCACCAGTAATATTACATCCATCATTTTACTGGATGTATAACTTAGTATGTCCACCAGTAATATTACATCCATCATTTTACTGGATGTATAACTTAGTATGTCCACCAGTAATATTACATCCACCATTCTACTGGATGTATAACTTAGTATGTCCACTAGTAATATTACATCCATCATTTTACTGGATGTATAACTCAGTATGTCCACCAGTAGTATTACATCCATCATTTTACTGGATGTATAACTTAGTATGTCCACCAGTAATATTACATCCACCATTCTACTGGATGTATAACTTAGTATGTCCACCAGTAATATTACATCCATAATTTTACTGGATGTATAACTTAGTATGTCCACCAGTAATATCACATCCATCATTTTACTGGATGTATAACTCAGTATGTCCACCAGTAATATTACATCCACCATTCTACACCATGTATAACTCAGTATGTCCACCAGTAATATTACATCCACCATTCTACTGGATGTATAACTTAGTATGTCCACCAGTAATATTACATCCATCATTTTACTGGATGTATAACTCAGTATGTCCACCAGTAATATTACATCCACCATTCTACACCATGTATAACTCAGTATGTCCACCAGTAATATTACATCCACCATTCTACTGGATGTATAAGTTAGTATGTCCACCAGTAATATTACATCCATCATTCTACTGGATGTATAACTTAGTATGTCCACCAGTAATATTACATCCATCATTTTACTGGATGTATAACTTAGTATGTCCACCAGTAATAGTACATCCACCATTCTACTGGATGTATAACTTAGTATGTCCACCAGTAATATTACATCCACCATTCTACTGGATGTATAACTTAGTATGTCCACCAGTAATATTACATCCATCATTTTACTGGATGTATAACTTAGTATGTCCACCAGTAATATTACATCCACCATTCTACTGGATGTATAACTTAGTATGTCCACCAGTAATATTACATCCACCATTCTACACCATGTATAACTCAGTATGTCCACCAGTAATATTACATCCACTATTCTACACCATGTATAACTCAGTATGTCCACCAGTAATATTACATCCACTATTCTGTAGGATTTATAACTTAATATGTCCACCGTTGATAAAGTTCAGATGTAACTACCACAGTCTGTGTATTTTAGTGCCCTACTGTCTATATATTGAATTAGTAAGACTTTGTCTTATATTTATATTAAAATAGTAGGGTGTACTGTCGTTGTTCTTAGATATTTTTGAAAGTTTCAGTTAAAGGTTGGCTTATTCTTTGATACTGTTTTCAGAATGTGTATAGTGTTTATTTTTCGTGAATATATTTATAACGTGAAACCATGTGACCAGGCCGGATTATTCGGGCCTCATTACCGCTAGAAAATGTTTTGATACTTGGGGCGTCGTTAAACTCGCTTTCTTTGTACGAAACAACATGAATGGAATTGCCTTATCTATTGCTCAAAGTCCAAATGTACGTGAATATATTATAAACGCTTTTATTAGGATCTTTATACACGGCAGTCTAATAAAATGTACTATCAAACGATAAGTTATGTGAGCTCCTTCTTACAAAGTTAAAACATTTCACATATAATTTTGAAATTACGAGGCTTACGGTAATGTGTTAAAACATTTCACACATTACCTTAAGCCTCGCAGTTTCAATATCATTCTCTACTCGTGATAGACTAGGTAGATAATGTTTGGATATTAATGTCTAACCGGATTTAAAAAACATCAACGTTTATAAATGCCACAAATTGCTTTAGAGAGCGGACCATGACGTTGAGACAGAGATTTTATACTAAGGCTGGTAAGACCCTCTAGTGAGAAATTAGAAGAGTGACTCGTGAAGACCTCGCTTTCTAAACGAATCAGCTGACAAAGAAACCTTTATACAAAACTACCAGCAGGGAATTGTTGAATATTAGTGATGTTTACTTACCATCAATCAAGGAACTGAACATGTTAATACAATGTACCAGGTTTTATTATGTTTTCTAATATATCCAACAGAGGGCTAACGTTCGTCTAAGATTTCTTAAGACGTCAATAGTGAACTAATGTTTGTCCACGCTTTCTTAAGACCTCAACAGTGTACTAATGTTCGTCTATGATTTACTAAGACGTGAATAGTGAAGTAATGTTTGTTCATGATTTCTTAAAACCTCAATAGTGCACTAATATTTGTTTATACTTTCCTAAGACGTCAATAATGAACTAATGTTTCTCTATGATATCCTAAGACGTCAGTAATAAAGTAATGTTTCTCTATGATTTTTTATAAACGTTGGTAGTGAGCTAATGTGTTTTTTTAAACGATATTACTTGTTTGATATGGGAGAACGTTATTACTGTTACAATTACCTTCCTAAATTCGTCAATAACGTTATTACTGTTACAATCATCTAAATTCGTCCATCTAACTCACAATAGGGCCACGAAAATCAAATGTTTATGTTGTAAATTATAGTATGTTCTTCCATCTAACGGAAACATTCTATTGTCAGATTTATAATATTTAATAAGCTAATTGAGTATCAACTTTCTAACAGTGCCAGAGGTACACTAAGAAACCAATTTGTTCGATATATATCCATTAAACAATTATTTTACTTTAAGTTCAAACCTGTTAACGACAGATGGTAATGAATGTTTCTCAGCTGACGTTTCTTCGACATAAAAATAATATTTTTACTACGAAGGGTTAATTACTAGCTATATAATAAAATAATATTTTTACTACGAAGGGATAATTACTAGCTATATAATAAAATAATATTTTTACTACGAAGAGATAATTACTAGCTATATAATAAAATAATATTTTTACTACGAAGGGTTAATTACTAGCTATATAACAAAATAATATTTTTACTACGAAGGGTTAATTACTAACTATATAATAAAATAATATTTTAACTACGAAGGGTTAATTACCAGCTAAATAACAAAATAATATTTTTATTACGAAGGGTTAATTACTAGCTATATAATAAAATAATATTTTTACTACGAAGGGATAATTACTAGCTATATAATAAAATAATATTTTTTCTATGAAGGGATAATTATTAGCTATATAATAAAATAATATTTTTACTACGAAGGGTTAATTACTAGCTATATAATAAATTAATATTTTTACTACGAAGAATTAATTACTAGCTATATAATAAAATAATATTTTTACTACGAAGGGTTAATTATTAGCTATATAATAAAATATTTTTACTACGAAGGATTAATTACTAGCTATATAATAAAATAATATTTTTACTACGAAGGGTTAATTACTAGCTATATAACAAAATAATATTTTTACTACGAAGGGTTAATTACTAATTATATAATAAAATAATATTTTTACTACGAAGGGATAATTATTAGCTATATAATAAAATAATATTTTTACTACGAAGGGTTAATTACTAGCTATATAATAAAATAATATTTTTACTACGAAGGGATAATTATTAGCTATATAATAAAATAATATTTTTACTACGAAGGGTTAATTACTAGCTATATAATAAATTAATATTTTTACTACGAAGAATTAATTACTAGCTATATAATAAAATAATATTTTTACTACGAAGGGTTAATTATTAGCTATATAATAAAATATTTTTACTACGAAGGATTAATTACTAGCTATATAATAAAATAATATTTTTACTGCGAAGGGTTAATTATTAGCTATATAATAAAATATTTTTACTACGAAGGATTAATTACTAGCTATATAATAAAATAATATTTTTACTACGAAGGGTTAATTACTAGCTATATAATAAAATAATATTTTTACTACGAAGGGATAATTACTAGCTATATAATAAAATAATATTTTTAGTACGAAGGGATAATTACCAGCTATATAATAAAATAATATTTTTACTACGAAGGGATAATTACTAACTATATAATAAAATAATATTTTTACTACGAAGGATTAATTACTAGCTATATAATAAAATAATATTTTTACTACGAAGAGTTAATTACTAGCTATATAATAAATTAATATTTTTACTACGAAGAATTAATTACTAGCTATATAATAAAATAATATTTTTACTACGAAGGGTTAATTATTAGCTATATAATAAAATATTTTTACTACGAAGGATTAATTACTAGCTATATAATAAAATAATATTTTTACTGCGAAGGGTTAATTATTAGCTATATAATAAAATATTTTTACTACGAAGGATTAATTACTAGCTATATAATAAAATAATATTTTTACTACGAAGGGTTAATTACTAGCTATATAATAAAATAATATTTTTACTACGAAGGGATAATTACTAGCTATATAATAAAATAATATTTTTAGTACGAAGGGATAATTACCAGCTATATAATAAAATAATATTTTTACTACGAAGGGATAATTACTAACTATATAATAAAATAATATTTTTACTACGAAGGATTAATTACTAGCTATATAATAAAATAATATTTTTACTACAAAGGGTTAATTACTAGCTATATAATAAAATAATATTTTTACTACGAAGGGATAATTATTAGCTATATAATAAAATAATATTTTTACTACGAAGGGATAATTACCAGCTATATAATAAAATAATATTTTTACTACGAAGGGATAATTACCAGCTATATAATAAAATAATATTTTTACTACGAAGGGATAATTACCAGCTATATAATAAAATAATATTTTTTCTGTGTTACCTTTTTCAATTGCTCGAAGATACGTTTTCCATGTTCCCACGGAATGAGGGGAGCTCTATTACAAATTATACCCTTCGTACCGTTGTTATAAACTTTACCCCGTCTAAAGTTGTTCCTGAAGAGATCGGGGTTAGCAGCAAGCAGCCGGTCGAACGTACTGAGAATGACTTTCACTCCATCGTAGACAAGTGCGATCTCAGTCTAACGACAGTAGGAAGCATCACAAACAATATAAATGTTAGCTTTCAGTAGTTCTCTAGTGTGATGAGTTCATGTTTAAATAATTTTAAATTTATGGAAGGATTCAGGAATCTAACTATATGTATTCAACAATAGAACTACACTGTATAATATATGTACACATTTGTTACTGTGGGATTCAACAGTAGAACTACACTATATAATATATGTACACATTTGTTACTGTGGGATTCAACAGTAGAACTACACTATATAATATCTGTACACATTTGTTACTGTGGGATTCAACAGTAGAACTACACTATATAATATATGTACACATTTGTTACTGTGGAATTCAACAATAGAATTACACTATATAATATATGTACACATTTGTTACTGTAGAATTCAACAATAGAACTACACTATATAATATATGTACACATTTGTTACTGTGGAATTCAACAATAGAACTATACTATATAACATATGTACACATTTGTTACATTAGGATACGTTCCAATTATATAAATTATACTGATATTACAGTACAGGGTATCCATCTCTGTGTTTTTACTTACAGATATGTAACTAATTATAATACAGGGTATCCATCTCTGTGTTTCACCTTAAAGAGATGTAACTACTTATAATGCAGTGTATCCATCTCTGTGTTTCTACTTACACAGATGTAACTAGTTATAATACAGAGTATCCATCTCTGTGTTACTACTTAAAGAGGTGTAACTAGTTATAATACAGGGTATCCATCTCTGTGTTACTACTTAAAGAGATGTAACTAGTTATAATACAGGGTATCCATCTCTGTGTTTCTACTTACAGAGATGTACCCAGTTACAGTACAGTGTATCCATTTCTGTTTTTTTACTTACAGAAATGTAACTGAAGTTTTTTCCTAACGGTTCCTTCTTTTGCCATTTCAACAGAAGTTTTCGATATTCCAGTCCATTGGGCTGCACCATTCTGAAACCAGTGACGTTTATGGCCCCGAATTCCAGAACTCTCGAGTTCCACGAATCATCCATGACCTCGAGGAAAACGTAGATCATGTAAAAATAATATACCAAAGGTCAGTTTATCACCATGACAACTACCACCACGACGCATCCAATAAAATCAGTTTCATAGCAAGAAATAGAAAATTATATACTGCATATGTAATATATATCTATTATAAATTACAAATAGTGAAAGTCTGTGAACTGTGAAGGGTTAATCCGTGTTCTTCTAACTTTAAAATCAGTCAATATGTATAACTAGTAATATATTAGTATAATTCCCAATCTACGCGGAGGTAAGTCTAAAGAACCAACAATCCACTGCGAACAACATCAACACACAGTAAGACAAACAATTCTATAAACATTAACAACAACATTGAGTTACTGTGAGGCCAACATTTCTGTAAACATGAGGAACAACATCAACATACAGTAAGACAAACACTTCTATAAACATTAACAATAACATTGAGTTACTGTGAGGCCAACATTTCTATAAACATGAGGAACAACATAAACATACAGTAAGACAAACACTTCTATAAACATTAATAACAACATTGAGTTACTGTGAGGCCAACATTTCTATAAACATGGGGAACAACATCAACATACTTTGAGACAAACAATTCTATAAACATTAAAAACAACATTGAGTTACTATGAGGCCAACATTTCTATAAACATGAGGAACAACATCAACATACAGTAAGACAAACACTTCTATAAACATTAACAACAACATTGAGTTACTGTGAGGCCAACATTTCTATAAACATTAACAACAACATTGAGTTACTGTGAGGCCAACATTTCTATAAACATGAGAAACAACATAAACAAACAGTAAGACAAACACTTCTATAAACATTAACAACAACATTGAGTTACTGTGAGGCCAACATTTCTATAAACATGAGGAACAACATCAACATACAGTAAGACAAACACTTCTATAAACATTAACAACAACATTGAGTTACTGTGGGGCCAACATTTCTATAAACATGAGGAACAACATAAACATACAGTAAGACAAACACTTCTATAAACATTAACAACAACATTGAGTTACTGTGAGGCCAACATTTCTATAAACATGAGGAACAACATAAACATACAGTAAGACAAACACTTCTATAAACATTAACAACAACATTGAGTTACTGTGAGGCCAACATTTCTATAAACATGAGGAACAACATAAACATACAGTAAGACAAACACTTCTATAAACATTAACAACAACATTGAGTTACTGTGAGGCCAACATTTCTATAAACATGAGGAACAACATAAACATACAGTAAGACAAACACTTCTATAAACATTAACAACAACATTGAGTTACTGTGAGGCCAACATTTCTATAAACATGAGGAACAACATCAACATACAGTAAGACAAACAATTCTATAAACATTAACAACAACATTGAGTTACTGTGAGGCCAACATTTCTATAAACATGAGGAACAACATCAACATACAGTAAGACAAACACTTCTATAAACATTAACAACAACATTGAGTTACTGTGAGGCCAACATTTCTATAAACATGAGGAACAACATAAACATACAGTAAGACAAACACTTCTATAAACATTAACAACAACATTGAGTTGCTGTGAGGCCAACATTTCTATAAACATGAGGAACAACATAAACATACAGTAAGACAAACACTTCTATAAACATTAACAACAACATTGAGTTACTGTGAGGCCAACATTTCTATAAACATGAGGAACAACATAAACATACAGTAAGACAAACACTTCTATAAACATTAACAACAACATTGAGTTACTGTGAGGCCAACATTTCTATAAACATTAACAACAACATTGAGTTACTGTGAGGCCAACATTTCTATAAACATGAGGAACAACATCAACATACAGTAAGACAAACACTTCTATACACATTAACAACAACATTGAGTTACTGTGAGGCCAACATTTCTATAAACATGAGGAACAACATCAACATACAGTAAGACAAACACTTCTATAAACATTAACAACAACATTGAGTTACTGTGAGGCCAACATTTCTATAAACATGAGGAACAACATAAACATACAGTAAGACAAACACTTCTATAAACATTAACAACAACATTGAGTTACTGTGAGGCCAACATTTCTATAAACATGAGGAACAACATAAACATACAGTAAGACAAACACTTCTATAAACATTAACAACAACATTGGGTTACTGTGAGGCCAACATTTCTATAAACATGAGAAACAACATCAACATACAGTAAGACAAACACTTCTATAAACATTAACAACAACATTGAGTTACTGTGAGGCCAACATTTCTATAAACATGAGGAACAACATCAACATACAGTAAGACAAACACTTCTATAAACATTAACAACAACATTGGGTTACTGTGAGGCAAACATTTCTATAAACATGAGAAACAACATCAACATACAGTAAGACAAACACTTCTATAAACATTAACAACAACATTGAGGTTACTGTGAGGCCAACATTTCTATAAACATGAGGAACAACATCAACATACAGTAAGACAAACACTTCTATAAACATTAACAACAACATTGAGTTACTGTGAGGCCAACATTTCTATAAACATGAGAAACAACATCAACATACAGTAAGACAAACACTTCTATAAACATTAACAACAACATTGAGTTACTGTGAGGCCAACATTTCTATAAACATGAGAAACAACATCAACATACTTTGAAACAAACACTTCTATAAACATTAACAACAACATTGTCTTACTGTGAGGCCAACATTTCTATAAACATGAGAAACAACATCAACATACAGTAAGACAAACACTTCTATAAACATTAACAACAACATTGAGTTACTGTGAGGCCAACATTTCTATAAACATGAGAAACAACATCAACATACAGTAAGACAAACACTTCTATAAACATTAACAACAACATTGAGTTACTGTGAGGCCAACATTTCTATAAACATGAGGAAAAACATAAACATACAGTAAGACAAACACTTCTATAAACATTAACAACAACATTGAGTTACTGTGAGGCCAACATTTCTATAAACATGAGAAACAACATCAACATACTTTGAGACAAACACTTCTATAAACATTAACAACAACATTGACTTACTGTGAGGCCAACATTTCTATAAACATGAGAAACAACATCGACATACAGAAAGACAAACACTTCTATAAACATTAACAACAACATTGAGTTACTGTGAGGCCAACATTTCTATAAACATTAACAACAACATTGAGTTACTGTAGGCCAACATTTCTATAAACATGAGGAACAACATACTTTGAGACAAACACTTCTATTAACATTAAAAACAACACAACAGACACAGAGAAAAACATTTTTATAGAAACACGAAAAACAAAATACACACAGTGAGACAAACATTTTTAAAGAAACATGAAAATCAACATCAATATAGTGAGAGACGAACTAGTCAGTAGATAGTGGTAATTTATAGAACATGTATAATCGTTACTTACCAAACTAGTCAGTAGGTAGTGATAGTTTGTAGAACATGTATAATCGTTACTTACCAAACTAGTCAATAGGTAGTGGTAGTTTGTACAACGTGTATAATCGTTACTTACCAAACTAGTCAGTAGGTAGTAATAGTTTGTACAACGTGTATAATCGTTACTTACCAAACTAGTAAGTAGGTAGTGGTAATTTGTAGAACATGTGTAATCGTTACTTACTAAACTAGTCAGTAGGTAGTGGTAGTCTCCAGAACATGTATCATCGTTACTTAACAAACTGATCAGTAGGTAGTGATAGTTTGTAGAACATGTATAATCGTTACTTACCAAACTGATCAGTAGGTAGTGGTAGTTTGTAAAACGTATATAATCGTTACTTACCAAACTAGTCAGAAGGTAGTGCTAGTTTGTACAACGTGTATAATCGTTACTTACCAAACTAGTCAGTAGGTAGTGCTAGTTTGTACAACATGTATAATCGTTACTTACCAAATTAGTCAGTAGGTAGTGGTAATTTGTACAACGTGTATAATCGTTACTTACCAAACAAGTCAGTAGGTAGTGCTAGTTTGTACAACATGTATAATCGTTACTTACCAAACTAGTCAGTAGGTAGTGATAGTTTCTACAACATGTATAATCGTTACTTACCAAATTAGTCAGTAGGTAGTGGTAATTTGTACAAATTATATAATCGTTACTTACCAAACTAGTCAGTAGGTAGTGGTAGTTTGTACAACGTGTATAATCGTTACTTACCAAACTAGTCAGTAGGTAGTGGTAGTTTGTACAACGTGTATAATCGTTACTTACCAAACTAGTCAGTAGGTAGTGCTAGTTTGTGGAACATGTATAATCGTTACTTACCAAACTAGTCAGTAGGTAGTGCTAGTTTGTAGAACATGTGTAATCGTTTCTTACCAAACTAGTCAGAAGGTAGTGCTAGTTTGTACAACGTGTATAATCGTTACTTACCAAACTAGTGAGTAGGTAGTGCTAGTTTGTAGAACATGTATAATCGTTACTCACCAAACTACCAAACTAGTCAGTAGGTAGTGATAGTTTGTACAACATGTATAATCGTTACTTACCAAACTAGTAAGTAGGTAGTGGTAGCCTGCAGAACATGTATAATCATTACTTAACAAACTGTTCAGTAGGTAGTGGTAATTTGTACAACGTGTATAATCGTTACTTACCAAACTAGTAAGTAGGTAGTGGTAATTTGTAGAACATGTGTAATCGTTACTTACCAAACTGGTCAGTATGTAGTGATAGTTTGTGCAACATGAATAATAGTTACATACCAAACTAGTCAGTATGTAGTGATAATTTGTAGAACATGTGTAATTGTTACTTAACAAACTAGTCAGTAGGTACTGGTAGTCTGCAGAACATGTATAATCGTTACTTAACAAACTGATCAGTAGGTAGTGGTAGTTTGTAGAACATGTATAATCGTTACTTACCAAACTGATCAGTAGGTAGTGGTAATTTGTAGAACATGTGTAATCGTTACTTACCAAACTGGTCAGTATGTAGTGATAGTTTGTGCAACATGAATAATAGTTACTTACCAAATTAGTCGGTAGGTAGTGGTAGTTTGTAGAACATGTGTAATCGTTACTTACCAAACTGACCAGTAGGTAGTGGTAATTTGTAGAACATGTGTAAGCGTTATTTACCAAACTGGTCAGTAGGTAGTGGAAGTTTGTAGAATATGTAAGTTTTATCGTTACTTACCAAACTAGTCAGTAGATAGTGGTAATTTGTAGAACATGCATAATCGTTACTTACGAAACTAGTCAGTAGGTAGTGATAGTTTGTACAGCGTATATAATCGTTACTTACCAAACTATTCAGTAGGTAGTGGTAATTTGTACAACGTGTATAATCGTTACTTACCAAACTAGTCAGTAGGTAGTGCTAGTTTGTACAACATGTATAATCGTTACTTACCAAACTAGTCAGTAGGTAGTGGTAGTTTGTAGAACATGTGTAATCGTTACTTACCAAACTAGTCAGTAGGTAGTGATAGTTTGTACAACATGTATAATCGTTACTTACCAAACTAGTCAGTAGGTAGTGGTAATTTGTACAACGTGTATAATCGTTACTTACCAAACTAGTCAGTAGGTAGTGCTAGTTTGTAGCACATGTGTAATCGTTACTTACCAAACTAGTCAGAAGGTAGTGCTAGTTTCTATATGTATAATCGTTACTTACCAAACGAGTCAGAAGGTAGTGCTAGTTTCTACAACATGTATAATCGTTACTTACCAAACTAGTCAGTAGGTAGTGATAGTTTCTACAACATAAATAATCGTTACTTACCAAATTAGTCAGTAAGTAGTGGTTATTTGTACAAATTATATAATCGTTACTTACCAAACTATTCAGTAGGTAGTGGTAGTTTGTACAACGTGTATAATCGTTATTTACCAAACTAGTCAGTAGGTAGTGGTAGTTTGTACAAGGTGTATAATCGTTACTTACCAAACTAGTCAGTAGGTAGTGCTAGTTTGTGGAACATGTATAATCGTTACTCACCAAACTAGTCAGTAGGTAGTGATAGTTTGTACAACATGTATAATCGTTACTTACCAAACTAGTCAGTAGGTAGTGGTAGTTTGTACAACGTGTATAATCGTTACTTACCAAACTAGTCAGTAGGTAGTGCTAGTTTGTAGAACATGTGTAATCGTTACTTACCAAACTAGTCAGAAGGTAGTGCTAGTTTCTACACGTATAATCGTTACTTACCAAATTAGTCAGTAAGTAGTGGTTATTTGTACAAATTATATAATCGTTACTTACCAAACTAGTCAGTAGGTAGTGGTAGTTTGTACAACGTGTATAATCGTTACTTACCAAACTAGTCAGTAGGTAGTGGTAGTTTGTACAACGTGTATAATCGTTACTTACCAAACTAGTCAGTAGGTAGTGCTAGTTTGTGGAACATGTATAATCGTTACTCACCAAACTAGTCAGTAGGTAGTGATAGTTTGTACAACATGTATAATCGTTACTTACCAAACTAGTCAGTAGGTAGTGGTAGTTTGTACAACGTGTATAATCGTTACTTACCAAACTAGTCAGTAGGTAGTGGTAGTTTGTAGAACATGTATAATCGTTACTTACCAAACTAGTCAGTAGGTAGTGGTAGTTTGTACACGTATAATCGTTACTTACCAAACTAGTCAGTAGGTAGTGGTAGTTTGTACAACATGTATAATCGTTACTTACCAAACTAGTCAGTAGGTAGTGGTAGTTTGTACAACGTGTATAATCGTTACTTACCAAACTAGTCAGTAGGTAGTGGTAGTTTGTACAACGTGTATAATCGTTACTTACCAAACTAGTCAGTAGGTAGTGGTAGTTTGTAGAACATGTATAATCGTTACTTACCAAACTAGTCAGTAGGTAGTGGTAGTTTGTACAACATGTATAATCGTTACTTAACAAACTGATCAGTAGGTAGTGGTAGTTTGTAGAACATGTATAATCGTTACTTACCAAACTGATCAGTAGGTAGTGGTAGTTTGTAGAACGTATATAATCGTTACTTACCAAACTAGTCAGTAGGTAGTGGTAGTTTGTACAACATGTATAATCGTTACTTACCAAACTAGTCAGTAGGTAGTGGTAATTTGTACAACGTGTATAATCGTTACTTACCAAACTAGTCAGTAGGTAGTGATAGTCTGTAGAACATGTATAATCGTTACTTACCAAACCGATCAGTAGGTAGTGGTAGTTTGTAGAACGTATATAATCGTTACTTACCAAACTAGTCAGTAGGTAGTGGTACTTTGTAGAACATGTGTAATCGTTACTTACCAAACTAGTCAGTAGGTAGTGGTAGTTTGTAGAACATGTATAATCGTTACTTACCAAACTAGTCAGTAGGTAGTGGTAGTTTGTAGAACTTGTATAATCGTTACTCGCCAAACTTATCAGTAGGTAGTGGTAGTTTGTAGAACATGTATAATCGTTACTTACCAAACTAGTCAGTAGGTAGTGGTAGTTTGTAGAACATGTATAATCGTTACTTACCAAACTAGTCAGTAGGTAGTGGTGGTTTGTAGAACATGTATAATCGTTACTTACCAAACTAATTAGTAGGTAGTGGTAGTTTGTAGAACATGTATAATCGTTACTTACCAAACTAGTCAGTAAGTAGTGGTAATTTCTATAACGTATAATCGTTACTTATCAAACTAGTTAGTAGGTAGTGGTAGTTTGTAGAACATGTATAATCGTTACTTAACAAACTAGTCAGTAGGTAGTAGTAGTTTGTAGAACATGTGTAATCGTTACTTACCAAACTGATCAGTGGGTAGTGGTAGTTTGTAGAACATGTATAATCGTTACTCACCAAACTATTCAGTAAGTAGTGGTAGTTTGTAGAACGTGTAAAATCGTTACTTACCAAATTAGTCAGTAGGTAGTGATAGTTTGTATATCGTGCACAATCGTTACTTACCAAACTGATCAGTAATATGTTCTACATATTACCACTACCTACTGACTAGTTTGTTAGTTTGTAGAACATGTGTAATCGTTACTTACCAAAGTAGTCAGTCGGTAGTGATAGTTTGTAGAACTTGTGTAATAGTTACTAACCATACTAGTCAGTAGGTAGTGGTAATTTGTAGAACATGTATAATCGTTACTTACCAAATTAGTCAGTAGGTACTGGTAATTTATACAAATTAAATAATCGTTACTTACCAAACTAGTCAATAGGTAGTGGTAGTTTGTACAACGTGTATAATCGTTACTTACCAAACTAGTCAGTAGGTAGTGGTAGTTTGTACAACGTGTATAATCGTTACTTACCAAACTAGTAAGTAGGTAGTGGTAATTTGTAGAACATGTGTAATCGTTACTTACCAAACTAGTCAGTAGGTAGTGGTAGTTTGTAGAACATGTATAATCGTTACTTAACAAACTGATCAGTAGGTAGTGGTAGTTTGTAGAACATGTATAATCGTTACTTACCAAACTAGTCAGTAGGTAGTGGTAGTTTGTACAACGTGTATAATCGTTACTTACCAAACTAGTCAGAAGGTAGTGCTAGTTTCTACAACATGTATAATCGTTACTTACCAAACTAGTCAGTAGGTAGTGGTAGTTTGTACAACATGTATAATCGTTACTTACCAAACTAGTCAGTAGGTAGTGGTAGTTTGTACAACATGTATAATCGTTACTTACCAAACTAGTCAGTAGGTAGTGGTAGTTTGTACAACGTGTATAATCGTTACTTACCAAACTAGTCAGTAGGTAGTGGTAGTTTGTACAACATGTATAATCGTTACTTACCAAACTAGTCAGTAGGTAGTGGTAGTTTGTTACTTAACATGTATAATCGTTACTTACCAAACTAGTCAGTAGGTAGTGGTAGTTTGTAGAACATGTATAATCGTTACTTACCAAACTAGTCAGTAGGTAGTGGTAGTTTAATCGTTACTTACCAAACTAGAGTAGGTAGTGGTATGTATAATCGTTACTTACCAAACTAGTCAGTAGGTAGTGGTAGTTTGTAGAACATGTATAATCGTTACTTACCAAACTAGTCAGTAGGTAGTGGTAGTTTGTAGAACGTAGTTACTTACCAAACTAGTCAGTAGGTAGTGGTAGTTTGTAGAACATGTATAATCGTTACTTACCAAACTAGTCAGTAGGTAGTGGTAGTTTGTAGAACATGTATAATCGTTACTTACCAAACTAGTCAGTAGGTAGTGGTAGTTTGTAGAACATGTATAATCGTTACTTACCAAACTAGTCAGTAGGTAGTGGTAGTTTTACCAAACTAGTAGAACATGTATAATCGTTACTTACCAAACTAGTCAGTAGGTAGTGGTAGTTAGAACATATAACGTTACTACCAAACTAGTCGTTACTTACCAAACTAGTCAGTAGGTAGTGGTAGTTTGTAGAACATGTATAATCGTTACTTACCAAACTAGTCAGTAGGTAGTGGTAGTTTGTAGAACATGTATAATCGTTACTTACCAAACTAGTCAGTAGGTAGTGGTAGTTTGTAGAACATGTATAATCGTTACTTACCAAACTAGTCAGTAGGTAGTGGTAGTTTGTAGAACATGTATAATCGTTACTTACCAAACTAGTCAGTAGGTAGTGGTAGTTTGTAGAACATGTATAATCGTTACTTACCAAACTAGTCAGTAGGTAGTGGTAGTTTGTAGTGTATAATCGTTACTTACCAAACTAGTCAGTAGGTAGTGGTAGTTTGTAGAACATGTATAATCGTTACTTACCAAACTAGTCAGTAGGTAGTGGTAGTTTGTAGAACATGTATAATCGTTACTTACCAAACTAGTCAGTAGGTAGTGGTAGTTTGTAGAACATTACTTACCAAACTAGTCAGTAATCGTTACTTACCAAACTAGTCAGTAGGTAGTGGTAGTTTGTAGAACATGTATAATCGTTACTTACCAAACTAGTCAGTAGGTAGTGGTAGTTTGTAGAACATGTATAATCGTTACTTACCAAACTAGTCAGTAGGTAGTGGTAGTTTGTAGAACATAATCGTTACTTACCAAACTAGTCAGTAGGTAGTGGTAGTTTGTAGAACATAGTAATCGTTACTTACCAAACTAGTCAGTAGGTAGTGGTAGTTTGTAGAACAACATGTATAATCGTTACTTACCAAACTAGTCAGTAGGTAGTGGTAGTTTGTAGAACATGTATAATCGTTACTTACCAAACTAGTCAGTAGGTAGTGGTAGTTTGTAGAACATGTATAATCGTTACTTACCAAACTAGTCAGTAGGTAGTGGTAGTTTGTAGAACATGTATAATCGTTACTTACCAAACTAGTCAGTAGGTAGTGGTAGTTTGTAGAACATGTATAATCGTTACTTACCAAACTAGTCAGTAGGTAGTGGTAGTTTAGAACATGTATAATCGTTACTTACCAAACTAGTCAGTAGGTAGTGGTAGTTTGTAGAACATGTTACTTACCAAACTAGTCAGTTACCTTACCAAACTAGTCAGTAGGTAGTGGTAGTTTGTAGAACATGTATAATCGTTACTTACCAAACTAGTCAGTAGGTAGTGGTAGTTTGTAGAACATGTATAATCGTTACTTACCAAACTAGTCAGTAGGTAGTGGTAGTTTGTAGAACATGTATAATCGTTACTTACCAAACTAGTCAGTAGGTAGTGGTAGTTTGTAGAACATGTATGTAATCGTTACTTACCAAACTAGTCAGTAGGTAGTGGTAGTTTGTAGAACATGTATAATCGTTACTTACCAAACTAGTCAGTAGGTAGTGGTAGTTTGTAGAACATGTATAATCGTTACTTACCAAACTAGTCAGTAGGTAGTGGTAGTTTGTAGAACATGTATAATCGTTACTTACCAAACTAGTCAGTAGGTAGTGGTAGTTTGTAGAACATGTATAATCGTTACTTACCAAACTGTAGTCAGTAGGTAGTGGTAGTTTGTAGAACATGTATAATCGTTACTTACCAAACTAGTCAGTAGGTAGTGGTAGTTTGTAGAACATGTATAATCGTTACTTACCAAACTAGTCAGTAGGTAGTGGTAGTTTGTAGAACATGTATAATCGTTACTTACCAAACTAGTCAGTAGGTAGTGGTAGTTTGTAGAACATGTATAATCGTTACTTACCAAACTAGTCAGTAGGTAGTGGTAGTTTGTAGAACATGTATAATCGTTACTTACCAAACTAGTCAGTAGGTAGTGGTTACTTACCAAACTAGTTGTAGTGGTAACGTTACTGTATAATCGTTACTTACTTACCAAACTAGTCAGTAGGTAGTGGTAGTTTGTAGAACATGTATAATCGTTACTTACCAAACTAGTCAGTATAGTGGTAGTTTGTAGAACATGTATAATCGTTACTTACCAAACTAGTCAGTAGGTAGTGGTAGTTTGTAGAACATGTATAATCGTTACTTACCAAACTAGTCAGTAGGTAGTGGTAGTTTGTAGAACATGTATAATCGTTACTTACCAAACTAGTCAGTAGGTAGTGGTAGTTTGTAGAACATGTATAATCGTTACTTACCAAACTAGTCAGTAGGTAGTGGTAGTTTGTAGAACGTGTATAATCGTTACTTACCAAACTAGTCAGTAGGTAGTGGTAGTTTGTAGAACATGTATAATCGTTACTTACCAAACTAGTCAGTAGGTAGTGGTAGTTTGTAGAACATGTATAATCGTTACTTACCAAACTAGTCAGTAGGTAGTGGTAGTTTGTAGAACATGTATAATCGTTACTTACCAAACTAGTCAGTAGGTAGTGGTAGTTTGTAGAACATGTATAATCGTTACTTACCAAACTAGTCAGTAGGTAGTGGTAGTTTGTAGAACATGTATAATCGTTACTTACCAAACTAGTCAGTAGGTAGTGGTAGTTTGTAGAACATGTATAATCGTTACTTACCAAACTAGTCAGTAGGTAGTGGTAGTTTGTAGAACATGTATAATCGTTACTTACCAAACTAGTCAGTAGGTAGTGGTAGTTTGTAGAACATGTATAATCGTTACTTACCAAACTAGTCAGTAGGTAGTGGTAGTTTGTAGAACATGTATAATCGTTACTTACCAAACTAGTCAGTAGGTAGTGGTAGTTTGTAGAACATGTATAATCGTTACTTACCAAACTAGTCAGTAGGTAGTGGTAGTTTGTAGAACATGTATAATCGTTACTTACCAAACTAGTCAGTAGGTAGTGGTAGTTTGTAGAACATGTATAATCGTTACTTACCAAACTAGTCAGTAGGTAGTGGTAGTTTGTAGAACATGTATAATCGTTACTTACCAAACTAGTCAGTAGGTAGTGGTAGTTTGTAGAACATGTATAATCGTTACTTACCAAACTAGTCAGTAGGTAGTGGTAGTTTGTAGAACATGTATAATCGTTACTTACCAAACTAAGTAGGTAGTGGTAGTTTGTAGAACATATAATCGTTACTTACCAAACTAGTCATGTGTAATCGTTACTTACCAAACTAGTCAGTAGGTAGTGGTAGTTTGTAGAACATGTATAATCGTTACTTACCAAACTAGTCAGTAGGTAGTGGTAGTTTGTAGAACATGTATAATCGTTACTTACCAAACTAGTCAGTAGGTAGTGGTAGTTTGTAGAACATGTATAATCGTTACTTACCAAACTAGTCAGTAGGTAGTGGTAGTTTGTAGAACATGTATAATCGTTACTTACCAAACTAGTCAGTAGGTAGTGGTAGTTTGTAGAACATGTATAATCGTTACTTACCAAACTAGTCAGTAGGTAGTGGTAGTTTGTAGAACATGTATAATCGTTACTTACCAAACTAGTCAGTAGGTAGTGGTAGTTTGTAGAACATGTATAATCGTTACTTACCAAACTAGTCAGTAGGTAGTGGTAGTTTGTAGAACATGTATAATCGTTACTTACCAAACTAGTCAGTAGGTAGTGGTAGTTTGTAGAACATGTATAATCGTTACTTACCAAACTAGTCAGTAGGTAGTGGTAGTTTGTAGAACATGTATAATCGTTACTTACCAAACTAGTCAGTAGGTAGTGGTAGTTTGTAGAACATGTATAATCGTTACTTACCAAACTAGTCAGTAGGTAGTGGTAGTTTGTAGAACATGTATAATCGTTACTTACCAAACTAGTCAGTAGGTAGTGGTAGTTTGTAGAACATGTATAATCGTTACTTACCAAACTAGTCAGTAGGTAGTGGTAGTTTGTACCAACATGTATAATCGTTACTTACCAAACTAGTCAGTAGGTAGTGGTAGTTTGTAGAACATGTATAATCGTTACTTACCAAACTAGTCAGTAGGTAGTGGTAGTTTGTAGAACATGTATAATCGTTACTTACCAAACTAGTCAGTAGGTAGTGGTAGTTTGTAGAACATGTATAATCGTTACTTACCAAACTAGTCAGTAGGTAGTGGTAGTTTGTAGAACATGTATAATCGTTACTTACCAAACTAGTCAGTAGGTAGTGGTAGTTTGTAGAACATGTATAATCGTTACTTACCAAACTAGTCAGTAGGTAGTGGTAGTTTGTAGAACATGTATAATCGTTACTTACTTACCAAACTAGTCAGTAGGTAGTGGTAGTTTGTAGAACATGTATAATCGTTACTTACCAAACTAGTCAGTAGGTAGTGGTAGTTTGTAGAACATGTATAATCGTTACTTACCAAACTAGTCAGTAGGTAGTGGTAGTTTGTAGAACATGTATAATCGTTACTTACCAAACTAGTCAGTAGGTAGTGGTAGTTTGTAGAACATGTATAATCGTTACTTACCAAACTAGTCAGTAGGTAGTGGTAGTTTGTAGAACATGTATAATCGTTACTTACCAAACTAGTCAGTAGGTAGTGGTAGTTTGTAGAACATGTATAATCGTTACTTACCAAACTAGTCAGTAGGTAGTGGTAGTATAATCGTTACTTACCAAACTAGTAGAACATGTATAATCGTTACTTACCAAACTAGTCAGTAGGTAGTGTAGTTTGTAGAACATGTATAATCGTTACTTACCAAACTAGTCAGTAGGTAGTGGTAGTTTGTAGAACATGTATAATCGTTACTTACCAAACTAGTCAGTAGGTAGTGGTAGTTTGTAGAACATGTATAATCGTTACTTACCAAACTAGTCAGTAGGTAGTGGTAGTTTGTAGAACATGTATAATCGTTACTTACCAAACTAGTCAGTAGGTAGTGGTAGTTTGTAGAACATGTATAATCGTTACTTACCAAACTAGTCAGTAGGTAGTGGTAGTTTGTAGAACATGTATAATCGTTACTTACCAACCACTAGTCAGTAGGTAGTGGTAGTTTGTAGAACATGTATAATCGTTACTTACCAAACTAGTCAGTAGGTAGTGGTAGTTTGTAGAACATGTATAATCGTTACTTACCAAACTAGTCAGTAGGTAGTGGTAGTTTGTAGAACATGTATAATCGTTACTTACCAAACTAGTCAGTAGGTAGTGGTAGTTTGTAGAACATGTGTATAATCGTTACTTACCAAACTAGTCAGTAGGTAGTGGTAGTTTGTAGAACATGTATAATCGTTACTTACCAAACTAGTCAGTAGGTAGTGGTAGTTTGTAGAACATGTATAATCGTTACTTACCAAACTAGTCAGTAGGTAGTGGTAGTTTGTAGAACATGTATAATCGTTACTTACCAAACTAGTCAGTAGGTAGTGGTAGTTTGTAGAACATGTATAATCGTTACTTACCAAACTAGTCAGTAGGTAGTGGTAGTTTGTAGAACATGTATAATCGTTACTTACCAAACTAGTCAGTAGGTAGTGGTAGTTTGTAGAACATGTATAATCGTTACTTACCAAACTAGTCAGTAGGTAGTGGTAGAACATTTAATCGTAGAACATGTATAATCGTTACTTACCAAACTAGTCAGTAGGTAGTGGTAGTTTGTACAACGTATAATCGTTACTTACCAAACTAGTCAGTAGTTTGTAGAACATGTATAATCGTTACTTACCAAACTAGTCAGTGGTAGTGGTAGTTTGTAACATGTAAATCGTTACTTACCAAACTATCAGTAGGTAGTCGTTAGAACATTACCAAACTAGTCAGTAGGTAGTGGTAGTTTGTAGAACATGTATAATCGTTACTTACCAAACTAGTCAGTAGGTAGTGGTAGTTTGTAGAACATGTATAATCGTTACTTACCAAACTAGTCAGTAGGTAGTGGTAGTTTGTAGAACATGTATAATCGTTACTTACCAAACTAGTCAGTAGGTAGTGTAGTTTGTAGTTTGTAGTCAAGGTAGTGTATAATCGTTACTTACCAAACTAGTCAGTAGGTAGTGGTAGTTTGTAGAACATGTATAATCGTTACTTACCAAACTAGTCAGTAGGTAGTGGTAGTTTGTAGTTAACTAGTCAGTATAATTTGTAGAACGTTACGTTACCAAACTAGTCAGTAGGTAGTGGTAGTTTGTAGAACATGTATAATCGTTACTTACCAAACTAGTCAGTAGGTAGTGGTAGTTTGTAGAACATGTATAATCGTTACTTACCAAACTAGTCAGTAGGTAGTGGTAGTTTGTAGAACATGTATAATCGTTACTTACCAAACTAGTCAGTAGGTAGTGGTAGTTTGTAGAACATGTATAATCGTTACTTACCAAACTAGTCAGTAGGTAGTGGTAGTTTGTAGAACATGTATAATCGTTACTTACTTACAAACTAGTCAGTAGGTAGTGGTAGTTTGTAGAACATGTATAATCGTTACTTACCAAACTAGTCAGTAGGTAGTGGTAGTTTGTAGAACATGTATAATCGTTACTTACCAAACTAGTCAGTAGGTAGTGGTAGTTTGTAGAACATGTATAATCGTTACTTACCAAACTAGTCAGTAGGTAGTGGTAGTTTGTAGAACATGTAAATCGTTACTTACCAAACTAGTCAGTAGGTAGTGGTAGTTTGTAGAACATGTATAATCGTTACTTACCAAACTAGTCAGTAGGTAGTGGTAGTTTGTAGAACATGTATAATCGTTACTTACCAAACTAGTCAGTAGGTAGTGGTAGTTTGTAGAACATGTATAATCGTTACTTACCAAACTAGTCAGTAGGTAGTGGTAGTTTGTAGAACATGTATAATCGTTACTTACCAAACTAGTCAGTAGGTAGTGGTAGTTTGTAGAACATGTATAATCGTTACTTACCAAACTAGTCAGTAGGTAGTGGTAGTTTGTAGAACATGTATAATCGTTACTTACCAAACTAGTCAGTAGGTAGTGGTAGTTTGTAGAACATGTATAATCGTTACTTACCAAACTAGTCAGTAGGTAGTGGTAGTTTGTAGAACATGTATAATCGTTACTTACCAAACTAGTCAGTAGGTAGTGGTAGTTTGTAGAACATGTATAATCGTTACTTACCAAACTAGTCAGTAGGTAGTGGTAGTTTGTAGAACATGTATAATCGTTACTTACCAAACTAGTCAGTAGGTAGTGGTAGTTTGTAGAACATGTATAATCGTTACTTACCAAACTAGTCAGTAGGTAGTGGTAGTTTGTAGAACATGTAAATCGTTACTGTAGTGGTAATCGTTACTTACCAAACTAGTCAGTAGGTAGTGGTATAATCGTTACTTTGTAGTCAGTAGGTAGTGTTTGTATGTAATCGTTACTTACCAAACTAGTCAGTAGGTAGTGGTAGTTTGTAGAACATGTATAATCGTTACTTACCAAACTAGTCAGTAGGTAGTGGTAGTTTGTAGAACATGTACAATCGTTACTTACCAAACTAGTCAGTTACTTTACCAAACTAGTCAGTAGGTAGTGGTAGTTTGTAGAACATGTATAATCGTTACTTACCAAACTAGTCAGTAGGTAGTGGTAGTTTGTAGAACATGTATAATCGTTACTTACCAAACTAGTCAGTAGGTAGTGGTAGTTTGTAGAACATGTATAATCGTTACTTACCAAACTAGTCAGTAGGTAGTGGTAGTTTGTATAACGTGTATAATCGTTACTTACCAAACTAGTCAGTAGTTCTATGTAATCGTTACTTACTCACCTACTGTAGTGGTAGTTAGTTTGTAGAACATGTGTAATCGTTACTTACCAAACTAGTCAGTAGGTAGTGTAGTAATAGTTTGTAGAACATGTATAATCGTTACTTACGTTACAAACTAGTCAGTAGGTAGTGGTAGTTTGTAGAACATGTATAATCGTTACTTACCAAACTAGTCAGTAGGTAGTGGTAGTTTGTAGAACATGTATAATCGTTACTTACCAAACTAGTCAGTAGGTAGTGGTAGTTTGTAGAACATGTATAATCGTTACTTACCAAACTAGTCAGTAGGTAGTGGTAGTTTGTAGAACATGTATAATCGTTACTTACCAAACTAGTCAGTAGGTAGTGGTAGTTTGTAGAACATGTATAATCGTTACTTACCAAACTAGTCAGTAGGTAGTGGTAGTTTGTAGAACATGTATAATCGTTACTTACCACCAAGGTAGTGGTAGTTTGTAGAACATGTATAATCGTTACTTACCAAACTAGTCAGTAGGTAGTGGTAGTTTGTAGAACATGTATAATCGTTACTTACCAAACTAGTCAGTAGGTAGTGGTAGTTTGTAGAACATGTATAATCGTTACTTACCAAACTAGTCAGTAGGTAGTGGTAGTTTGTAGAACATGTATCGTTATCGTTACTTACCAAACGTTACTCAGTAGGTAGTGGTAGTTTGTAGAACATGTATAATCGTTACTTACCAAACTAGTCAGTAGGTAGTGGTAGTTTGTAGAACATGTATAATCGTTACTTACCAAACTAGTCAGTAGGTAGTGGTAGTTTGTAGAACATGTATAATCGTTACTTACCAAACTAGTCAGTAGGTAGTGGTAGTTTGTACATGTATAATCGTTACTTACCAAACTAGTCAGTAGGTAGTGGTAGTTTGTAGAACATGTATAATCGTTACTTACCAAACTAGTCAGTAGGTAGTGGTAGTTTGTAGAACATGTATAATCGTTACTTACCAAACTAGTCAGTAGGTAGGTAGTGGTAATCGTTACTTACCAAACTAGTGTAGGTAGTGGTAGTCGTGTACGTTACTTACCAAACTAGTCAGTAGGTAGTGGTAGTTTGTAGAACATGTATAATCGTTACTTACCAAACTAGTCAGTAGGTAGTGGTAATTTGTAGAACATAGTTAACAAACTAGTCAGTAGGTAGTGGTAGTTTGTAGATAATCGTTACTTACCAAACTAGTCAGTAGGTAGTGGTAGTTTGTAGAACATGTATAATCGTTACTTACCAAACAGTCAGTAGGTAGTGGTAGGTTGTAGGTATAATCGTTACTTACCAAACTTCAGTAGGTAGTGGTAGTGTATAACATGTATAATCGTTACTTACCAAACTAGTCAGTAGGTAGTGGTAGTTTGTAGAACATAATCGTTACTAATCTAGTCAGTACTAGTGGTAGTTTGTAAACTAATCGTTACTTACCAAACTAGTCAGTCAGTAGGTAGTGGTAGTTTGTAGAACATGTATAATCGTTACTTACCAAACTAGTCAGTAGGTAGTGGTAGTTTGTAGAACATGTATAATCGTTACTTACCAAACTAGTCAGTAGGTAGTGGTAGTTTGTAGAACGTGTATAATCGTTACTTACCAAACTAGTCAGTAGGTAGTGGTAGTTTGTAGAACATGTATAATCGTTACTTACCAAACTAGTCAGTAGGTAGTGGTAGTTTGTAGAACATGTATAATCGTTACTTACCAAACTAGTCAGTAGGTAGTGGTAGTTTGTAGAACATGTATAATCGTTACTTACCAAACTAGTCAGTAGGTAGTGGTAGTTTGTAGAACATGTATAATCGTTACTTACCAAACTAGTCAGTAGGTAGTGGTAGTTTGTAGAACATGTATAATCGTTACTTACCAAACTAGTCAGTAGGTAGTGGTAGTTTGTAGAACATGTATAATCGTTACTTACCAAACTAGTCAGTAGGTAGTGGTAGTTTGTAGAACATGTATAATCGTTACTTACCAAACTAGTCAGTAGGTAGTGGTAGTTTGTAGAACATAATCGTTACTACCAAACTAGTCAGTAGGTAGTGGTACCAAACTAGTCGTTACTTACCAAACTAGTCAGTAGGTAGTTTTTGTAGAACATGTATAATCGTTACTTACCAAACTAGTCAGTAGTGGTAGTGTTACTTACCAAACTAGTCAGTTAGTGGTAGTTTGTAGAACATGTATAATCGTTACTTACCAAACTAGTCAGTAGGTAGTGGTAGTTTGTAGAACATGTATTGTTACTTACCAAACATGTATAATCGTTACTTACCAAACTAGTCAGTAGGTAGTGGTAGTTTGTAGAACATGTATAATCGTTACTTACCAAACTAGTCAGTAGGTAGTGGTAGTTTGTAGAACATGTATAATCGTTACTTACCAAACTAGTCAGTAGGTAGTGGTAGTTTGTAGAACATATAATCGTTACTTACCAAACTAGTCAGTAGGTAGTGGTAGTTTGTAGAACATGTATAATCGTTACTTACCAAACTAGTCAGTAGGTAGTGGTAGTTTGTAGAACATGTATAATCGTTACTTACCAAACTAGTCAGTAGGTAGTGGTAGTTTGTAGAACATGTATAATCGTTACTTACCAAACTAGTCAGTAGGTAGTGGTAGTTTGTAGAACATGTATAATCGTTACTTACCAAACTAGTCAGTAGGTAGTGGTAGTTTGTAGAACATGTATAATCGTTACTTACCAAACTAGTCAGTAGGTAGTGGTAGTTTGTAGAACATGTACTAATCGTTACTTACCAAACTAGTCAGTAGGTAGTGGTAGTTTGTAGAACATGTATAATCGTTACTTACCAAACTAGTCAGTAGGTAGTGTGTAGTTTGTAGAACATGTGGTAATCGTTACTTACCAAACTAGTCAGTAGGTAGTGGTAGTTTGTAGAACATGTGTATATCGTTACTTACCAAACTAGTCAGTAGGTAGTGGTAATCGTTACTTACCAAACTAGTCAGTAGGTAGTGGTAGTTTGTAGAACATGTATAATCGTTACTTACCAAACTAGTCAGTAGTAGTGGTAGAACATGTATAATCGTTACTTACCAAACTAGTCAGTAGGTAGTGGTAGTTTGTAGAACATGTATAATCGTTACTTACCAAACTAGTCAGTAGGTAGTGGTAGTTTGTAGAACATGTATAATCGTTACTTACCAAACTAGTCAGTAGGTAGTGGTAGTTTGTAGAACATGTATAATCGTTACTTACCAAACTAGTCAGTAGGTAGTGGTAGTTTGTAGAACATGTATAATCGTTACTTACCAAACTAGTCAGTAGGTAGTGGTAGTTTGTAGAACATGTATAATCGTTACTTACCAAACTAGTCAGTAGGTAGTGGTAGTTTGTAGAACCACTTACCAAACTAGTCAGTAGGTAGTGGTAGTTTGTAGAACATGTATAATCGTTACTTACCAAACTAGTCAGTAGGTAGTGGTAGTTTGTAGAACATGTATAATCGTTACTTACCAAACTAGTCAGTAGGTAGTGGTAGTTTGTAGAACATGTATAATCGTTACTTACCAAACTAGTCAGTAGGTAGTGGTAGTTTGTAGAACATGTATAATCGTTACTTACCAAACTAGTCAGTAATCGTTACTTACCAAACTAGTCAGTAGGTAGTAGTTTGTAGTGTTGTTACTTAAAACTATGTAGGTAGTGGTATCGTTACTTACCAAACTAGTCAGTAGGTAGTGGTAGTTTGTAGAACATGTATAATCGTTACTTACCAAACTAGTCAGTAGGTAGTGGTAGTTTGTAGAACATGTATAATCGTTACTTACTTACCAAACTAGTCAGTAGGTAGTGGTAGTTTGTAGAACATGTATAATCGTTACTTACCAAACTAGTCAGTAGGTAGTGGTAGTTTGTAGAACATGTATAATCGTTACTTACCAAACTAGTCAGTAGGTAGTGGTAGTTTGTAGAACATGTATAATCGTTACTTACCAAACTAGTTAGTAGGTAGTGGTAGTTTGTAGAACATGTATAATCGTTACTTACCAAACTAGTCAGTAGGTAGTGGTAGTTTGTAGAACATGTATAATCGTTACTTATCAAACTAGTCATTATGTAGTGGTAATTTGTATAACATGTATAATCGTTACTTACCAAACTAGTCAGTAGGTAGTGGTAGTTTGTAGAACATGTATAATCGTTACTTACCAAACTAGTCAGTAGGTGGTGTGGTAGTTTAGTAGTAGGTAACATGTATAATCGTTACTTACCAAACTAGTCAGTAGGTAGTGGTAGTTTGTAGAACATGTATAATCGTTACTTACCAAACTAGTCAGTAGGTAGTGGTAGTTTGTAGAACATGTATAATCGTTACTTACCAAACTAGTCAGTAGGTAGTGGTAGTTTGTAGAACATGTATAATCGTTACTTACCAAACTAGTCAGTAGGTAGTGGTAGTTTGTAGAACATGTATAATCGTTACTTACCAAACTAGTCAGTAGGTAGTGGTAGTTTGTAGAACATGTATAATCGTTACTTACCAAACTAGTCAGTAGGTAGTGGTAGTTTGTAGAACATGTATAATCGTTACTTACCAAACTAGTCAGTAGGTAGTGGTAGTTTGTAGAACATGTATAATCGTTACTTACCAAACTAGTCAGTAGGTAGTGGTAGTTTGTAGAACATGTATAATCGTTACTTACCAAACTAGTCAGTAGGTAGTGGTAATTTGTAGAACATGTATAATCGTTACTTACCAAACTAGTCAGTAGGTAGTGGTAGTTTGTAGAACATGTATAATCGTTACTTACCAAACTAGTCAGTAGGTAGTGGTAGTTTGTACAACATGTATAATCGTTACTTACCAAACTAGTCAGTAGGTAGTGGTAGTTTGTAGAACATGTATAATCGTTACTTACCAAACTAGTCAGTAGTGTAGTGGTAGTTTGTAGAACTATGTAGGTAATCGTTACTTACCAAACTAGTCAGTAGGTAGTGGTAGTTTGTAGAACATGTATAATCGTTACTTACCAAACTAGTCAGTAGGTAGTGGTAGTTTGTAGAACATGTATAATCGTTACTTACCAAACTAGTCAGTAGGTAGTGGTAGTTTGTAGAACATGTATAATCGTTACTTACCAAACTAGTCAGTAGGTAGTGGTAGTTTGTAGAACATGTATAATCGTTACTTACCAAACTAGTCAGTAGGTAGTGGTAACATGTTTGTAGAACATGTAGAACATAATCGTTACTTACCAAACTAGTCAGTAGGTAGTGGTAGTTTGTAGAACATGTATAATCGTTACTTACCAAACTAGTCAGTAGGTAGTGGTAGTTTGTAGAACATGTATAATCGTTACTTACCAAACTAGTCAGTAGGTAGTGGTAGTTTGTAGAACATGTATAATCGTTACTTACCAAACTAGTCAGTAGGTAGTGGTAGTTTGTAGTTTGTACATGTATAATCGTTACTTACCAAACTAGTCAGTAGGTAGTGGTAGTTTGTAGAACATGTGTAATCGTTACTTACCAAACTAGTCAGTAGGTAGTGGTAGTTTGTAGAACATGTATAATCGTTACTTACCAAACTAGTCAGTAGGTAGTGGTAGTTTGTAGAACATGTATAATCGTTACTTACCAAACAGTAGTAGTGGTAGTTTGTAGAACAGTAGGTAGTGGTAGTTTTTGTAGAACATGTATAATCGTTACTTACCAAACTAGTCAGTAGGTAGTGGTAGTTTGTAGAACATGTATAATCGTTACTTACCAAACTAGTCAGTAGGTAGTGGTAGTTTGTAGAACATGTATAATCGTTACTTACCAAACTAGTCAGTAGGTAGTGGTAGTTTGTAGAACATGTATAATCGTTACTTACCAAACTAGTCAGTAGGTAGTGGTAGTTTGTAGAACATGTATAATCGTTACTTACCAAACTAGTCAGTAGGTAGTGGTAGTTTGTAGAACATGTATAATCGTTACTTACCAAACTAGTCAGTAGGTAGTGGTAGTTTGTAGAACATGTATGTAATCGTTACTTACCAAACTAGTCAGTAGGTAGTGGTAGTTTGTAGAACATGTATAATCGTTACTTACCAAACTAGTCAGTAGGTAGTGGTAGTTTGTAGAACATTGTATAATCGTTACTTACCAAACTTATCAGTAGGTAGTGTTATAGTTTGTAGAACATGTAAATAGTTACTTACCAAACTAGTCAGTAGGTAGTGGTAGTAAACATTTGTTAGAACATCAGTATGTGGTTTTGTATCGTTACTTACCAAACTAGTCAGTAGGTAGTTTTTGTAGAACATGTGTAATCGTTACTTACCAAACTAGTCAGTAGGTAGTGGTAGTTTGTAGAACATGTATAATCGTTACTTACCAAACTAGTCAGTAGGTAGTGGTAGTTTGTAGAACATGTATAATCGTTACTTACCAAACTAGTCAGTAGGTAGTGGTAGTTTGTAGAACATTACCAACCAAACTAGTCAGTAGGTAGTGGTAGTTTGTATGTATCGTTACTTACCAAACTAGTCAGTAGGTAGTGGTAGTTTGTAGAACATGTATAATCGTTACTTACCAAACTAGTCAGTAGGTAGTGGTAGTTTGTAGAACATGTATAATCGTTACTTACCAAACTAGTCAGTAGGTAGTAGTTTGTAGTAGTAGTCAGTAGGTAGTGGTATTTGTAGAATCATGTAAATCGTTACTTACCAAACTAGTCAGTAGGTAGTGGTAGTTTGTAGAACATGTATAATCGTTACTTACCAAACTAGTCAGTAGGTAGTGGTAGTTTGAACATGTAGTTACATGTATGGTAGTTTGTAATCGTTAATCTTACCAAACTAGTCAGTAGGTAGTGGTAGTTTGTAGAACATGTATAATCGTTACTTACCAAACTAGTCAGTAGGTAGTGGTAGTTTGTAGAACATGTATAATCGTTACTTACCAAACTAGTCAGTAGGTAGTGGTAGTTTGTAGAACATGTATAATCGTTACTTACCAAACTAGTCAGTAGGTAGTGGTAGTTTGTAGAACATGTGTAATCGTTACTTACCAAACTAGTCAGTAGGTAGTGGTAGTTTGTAGAACATGTATAATCGTTACTTACCAAACTAGTCAGTAGGTAGTGGTAGTTTGTAGAACATGTATAATCGTTACTTACCAAACTAGTCAGTAGGTAGTGGTAGTTTGTATAACATGTATAATCGTTACTTACCAAACTAGTCAGTAGGTAGTGGTAGTTTGTAGAACATGTGTAATCGTTACTTACCAAAGTAGTCAGTAGGTAGTGGTAGTTTGTAGAACATGTATAATTACTTACCAAACTAGTCAGTAGGTAGTGGTAGTTTGTAGAACATGTATAATCGTTACTTACCAAACTAGTCAGTAGGTAGTGGTAGTTTGTAGAACATGTATAATCGTTACTTACCAAACTAGTCAGTAGGTAGTGGTAGTTTGTAGAACATGTATAATCGTTACTTACCAAACTAGTCAGTAGGTAGTGGTAGTTTGTAGAACATGTATAATCGTTACTTACCAAACTAGTCAGTAGGTAGTGGTAGTTTGTAGAACATGTATAATCGTTACTTACCAAACTAGTCAGTAGGTAGTGGTAGTTTGTAGAACATGTATAATCGTTACTTACCAAACTAGTCAGTAGGTAGTGGTAGTTTGTAGAACATGTATAATCGTTACTTACCAAACTAGTCAGTAGGTAGTGGTAGTTTGTAGAACAAATATAATTTGTTACTTACCAAAGTAGTCAGTAGGTAGTGGTAGTTTGTAGAACATGTATAATCGTTACTTACCAAACTAGTCAGTAGGTAGTGGTAGTTTGTAGAACGTGTATAATCGTTACTTACCAAACTGTCAGTAGGTAGTGGTAGTTTGTAGAACGTGTATAATCGTTACTTACCAAACTAGTCAGTAATAGGTAGTGGTAGTTTGTAGTGGTAACAACATGTAATTGTTACTTACCAAACTAGTCAGTAGGTAGTGGTAGTTTGTAGAATTTGTATAATCGTTACTTACCAAACTAGTCAGTAGGTAGTGGTAGTTTGTAGAACATGTATAATCATTACTTACCAAACTAGTCAGTAGGTAGTGGTAGTTTGTAGAACATGTATAATCGTTACTTACCAAACTAGTCAGTAGGTAGTGGTAGTTTGTAGAACATGTATAATCGTTACTTACCAAACTAGTCAGTAGGTAGTGGTAGTTTGTAGAACATGTATAATCGTTACTTACCAAACTAGTCAGTAGGTAGTGGTAATTTGTAGAACATGTGTAATCGTTATTTACCAAACTAGTCAGTTAGTGGTAGTTTGTAGAACTTACGTTACAAAACTAGTCAGTAGGTAGTGGTAGTTTGTAGAACATGTATAATCGTTACTTACCAAACTAGTCAGTAGGTAGTGGTAGTTTGTAGAACATGTGTATAATCGTTACTTACCAAACTAGTCAGTAGGTAGTGGTAGTTTGTAGAACATGTATAATCGTTACTTACCAAACTAGTCAGTAGGTAGTGGTAGTTTGTAGAACATGTATAATCGTTACTTACCAAACTAGTCAGTAGGTAGTGGTAGTTTGTAGAACATGTATAATCGTTACTTACCAAACTAGTCAGTAGGTAGTGGTAGTTTGTAGAACATGTATAATCGTTACTTACCAAACTAGTCAGTAGTAGGTAGTGGTAGTTTGTAGTAACATGTATAATCGTTACTTACCAAACTAGTCAGTAGGTAGTGGTAGTTTGTGTAGAACCAATAGTATAATCGTTACTTACCAAACTAGTCAGTAGGTAGTGGTAGTTTGTAGAACATGTATAATCGTTACTTACCAAACTAGTCAGTAGGTAGTGGTAGTTTGTAGTTAACATGTGGTAGTTTTGTAGAACATAATCGTTACTTACCAAACTAGTCAGTAGGTAGTGGTAGTTTGTAGAACATGTATAATCGTTACTTACCAAACTAGTCAGTAGGTAGTGGTAGTTTGTAGAACATGTATAATCGTTACTTACCAAACTAGTCAGTAGGTAGTGGTAGTTTGTAGAACATGTATAATCGTTACTTACCAAACTAGTCAGTAGGTAGTGGTAGTTAGGTAGTGGTAACAGAACATGTATAATCGTTACTTACCAAACTAGTCAGTAGGTAGTGGTAGTTTGTAGAACATGTATAATCGTTACCTTACCACCAACTAGTTCACCAGTGGTAACATGTATAATCGTTACTTACCAAACTAGTCAGTAGGTAGTGGTAGTTTGTAGAACATGTATAATCGTTACTTACCAAACTAGTCAGTAGGTAGTGGTAGAACATGTATTGTTTACTACCAAACTGGTCAGTATGTATTTGTAGAAGTATGTAAATCGTAATCGTAGTGGTACTGTACCAAAACTAGTCAGTAGGTAGTGGTAGTTTGTAGAACATGTATAATCGTTACTTACCAAACTAGTCAGTAGGTAGTGGTAGTTTGTAGAACATGTATAATCGTTACTTACCAAACTAGTCAGTAGGTAGTGGTAGTTTGTAGAACATGTATAATCGTTACTTACCAAACTAGTCAGTAGGTAGTGGTAGTTTGTAGAACATGTGTAATCGTTACTTACCAAACTAGTCAGTAGGTAGTGGTAGTTTGTAGAACATGTATAATCGTTACTTACCAAACTAGTCAGTAGGTAGTGGTAGTTTGTAGAACATGTATAATCGTTACTTACCAAACTAGTCAGTAGGTAGTGGTAGTTTGTAGAACATGTATAATCGTTACTTACCAAACTAGTCAGTAGGTAGTGGTAGTTTGTAGAACATGTATAATCGTTACTTACCAAACTAGTCAGTAGGTAGTGGTAGTTTGTAGAACATGTGTAATCGTTACTTACCAAACTAGTCAGTAGGTAGTGGTACAGAACATGTATAATCGTTACTTACCAAACTAGTCAGTAGGTAGTGGTAGTTTGTAGAACGTATGTATAATCGTTACTTACCAAACTAGTCAGTAGGTAGTGGTAGTTTGTAGAACATGTATAATCGTTACTTACCAAACTAGTCAGTAGGTAGTGGTAGTTTGTAGAACGTATATTATCGTTACTTACCAAACTAGTCAGTAGGTAGT
>NC_134827.1:115200293-115301046 GCF_004210375.1 Tachypleus tridentatus
TTATTTACAAGAAACAAAACATTATCTACAATTATTTACAAGAAACAAAACATTATCTACAATTATTTACAAGAAACAAAACATTATCTACAATTATTTACAGGAAACAAAACATTATCTACAATTATTTACAGGAAACAAAACATTATCTACAATTATTTACAAGAAACAAAACATTATCTACAATTATTTACAAGAAACAAAACATTATCTACAATTATTTACAGGAAACAAAACATTATCTACAATTATTTACAAGAAACAAAACATTATCTACAATTATTTACAAGAAACAAAACATTATCTACAATTATTTACAGGAAACAAAACATTATCTACAATTATTTACAAGAAACAAAACATTATCTACAATTATTTACAAGAAACAAAACATTATCTACAATTATTTACAGGAAACAAAACATTATCTACAATTATTTACAAGAAACAAAACATTATCTACAATTATTTACAAGAAACAAAACATTATCTACAATTATTTACAAGAAACAAAACATTATCTACAATTATTTACAAGAAACAAAACATTATCTACAATTATTTACAAGAAACAAAACATTATCTACAATTATTTACAAGAAACAAAACATTATCTACAATTATTTACAAGAAACAAAACATTATCTACAATTATTTACAAGAAACAAAACATTATCTACAATTATTTACAAGAAACAAAACATTATCTACAATTATTTACAGGAAACAAAACATTATCTACAATTATTTACAGGAAACAAAACATTATCTACAATTATTTACAAGAAACAAAACATTATCTACAATTATTTACAGGAAACAAAACATTATCTACAATTATTTACAAGAAACAAAACATTATCTACAATTATTTACAAGAAACAAAACATTATCTACAATTATTTACAAGAAACAAAACATTATCTACAATTATTTACAAGAAACAAAACCTTATCTACATTTATTTCCAAGAAACAAAACATTATCTACAATTATTTCACAAAAACAAAACATTATCTATAATTATTTCCAAGAAACAAAACATTATCTACAATTATTTCCAAGAAACAAAACATTATCTACAATTATTTACAAGAAACAAAACATTATTTATTTACAGGAAACAAAACATTATCTACAATTATTTACAAGAAACAAAACATTATCTACAATTATTTACAGAAACAAAACATTATCTACAATTATTTACAAGAAACAAAACATTATCTACAATTATTTACAAAACAAAGAAACAAAACATTATCTACAATTATTTACAAGAAACAAAACATTATCTACAATTATTTACAAGAAACAAAACATTATCTACAATTATTTACAAGAAACAAAACATTATCTACAATTATTTACAAGAAACAAAACATTATCTACAATTATTTACAAGAAACAAAACATTATCTACAATTATTTACAAGAAACAAAACATTATCTACAATTATTTACAGGAAACAAAACATTATCTACAATTATTTACAAGAAACAAAACATTATCTACAATTATTTACAAGAAACAAAACATTATCTACAATTATTTACAAGAAACAAAACATTATCTACAATTATTTACAGGAAACAAAACATTATCTACAATTATTTACAAGAAACAAAACATTATCTACAATTATTTACAAGAAACAAAACATTATCTACAATTATTTACAAGAAACAAAACATTATCTACAATTATTTACAAGAAACAAAACATTATCTACAATTATTTACAAGAAACAAAACATTATCTACAATTATTTACAAGAAACAAAACATTATCTACAATTATTTACAGGAAACAAAACATTATCTACAATTATTTACAAAAAAACATTATCTACAATTATTTACAAACAAAACATTATTTACAATTAAAAGAAACAAAACATTATCTACAATTATTTACAAGAAACAAAACATTATCTACAATTATTTACAGGAAACAAAACATTATCTACAATTATTTACAAGAAACAAAACATTATCTACAATTATTTACAAGAAACAAAACATTATCTACAATTATTTACAAGAAACAAAACATTATCTACAATTATTTACAGGAAACAAAACATTATCTACAATTATTTACAAGAAACAAAACATTATCTACAATTATTTACAAGAAACAAAACATTATCTACAATTATTTACAAGAAACAAAACATTATCTACAATTATTTACAAGAAACAAAACATTATCTACAATTATTTACAAGAAACAAAACATTATCTACAATTATTTACAAGAAACAAAACATTATCTACAATTATTTACAAGAAACAAAACATTATCTACAATTATTTACAAGAAACAAAACATTATCTACAATTATTTACAAGAAACAAAACATTATCTACAATTATTTACAAGAAACAAAACATTATCTACAATTATTTACAGAAACAAAACATTATCTACAATTATTTACAAGAAACAAAACATTATCTACAATTATTTACAAGAAACAAAACATTATCTACAATTATTTACAAGAAACAAAACATTATCTACAATTATTTACAAGAAACAAAACATTATCTACAATTATTTACAGGAAACAAAACATTATCTACAATTATTTACAGGAAACAAAACATTATCTACAATTATTTACAAGAAACAAAACATTATCTACAATTATTTACAAAAACAAAACATTATCTACAATTATTTACAAGAAAACAAAACATTATCTACAATTATTTACAATTAAACAAAACATTATCTACAATTATTTACAAGAAACAAAACATTATCTACAATTATTTACAAGAAACAAAACATTATCTACAATTATTTACAAGAAACAAAACATTATCTACAATTATTTACAAGAAACAAAACATTATCTACAATTATTTCCAAGAAACAAAACATTATCTACAATTATTTACAAGAAACAAAACATTATCTACAATTATTTACAAGAAACAAAACATTATCTACAATTATTTACAGAAACAAAACATTATCTACAATTATTTACAGGAAACAAAACATTATCTACAATTATTTACAAGAAACAAAACATTATCTACAATTATTTACAGGAAACAAAACATTATCTACAATTATTTACAAACATTATCTACAATTATTTACAAGAAACAAAACATTATCTACAATTATTTACAAGAAACAAAACATTATCTACAATTATTTACAAGAAACAAAACATTATCTACAATTATTTACAAGAAACAAAACATTATCTACAATTATTTACAAGAAACAAAACATTATCTACAATTATTTACAAGAAACAAAACATTATCTACAATTATTTACAAGAAACAAAACATTATCTACAATTATTTACAAGAAACAAAACATTATCTACAATTATTTACAAGAAACAAAACATTATCTACAATTATTTACAAGAAACAAAACATTATCTACAATTATTTACAAGAAACAAAACATTATCTACAATTATTTACAAGAAACAAAACATTATCTACAATTATTTACAAGAAACAAAACATTATCTACAATTATTTACAAGAAACAAAACATTATCTACAATTATTTACAGAAACAAAACATTATCTACAATTATTTACAAGAAACAAAACATTATCTACAATTATTTACAGGAAACAAAACATTATCTACAATTATTTACAAGAAACAAAACATTATCTACAATTATTTACAAGAAAACAAAACATTATCTACAATTATTTACAAGAAACAAAACATTATCTACAATTATTTACAAGAAACAAAACATTATCTACAATTATTTACAAGAAACAAAACATTATCTACAATTATTTACAAGAAACAAAACATTATCTACAATTATTTACAAGAAACAAAACATTATCTACAATTATTTACAAGAAACAAAACATTATCTACAATTATTTACAAGAAACAAAATTATCTACAATTATTTACAAGAAACAAAACATTATCTACAATTATTTTCAAGAAACAAAACATTATCTACAATTATTTACAAGAAACAAAACATTATCTACAATTATTTACAAGAAACAAAACATTATCTACAATTATTTACAGGAAACAAAACATTATCTACAATTATTTACAAGAAACAAAACATTATCTACAATTATTTACAGGAAACAAAACATTATCTACAATTATTTACAAGAAACAAAACATTATCTACAATTATTTACAAGAAACAAAACATTATCTACAATTATTTACAGGAAACAAAACATTATCTACAATTATTTACAAGAAACAAAACATTATCTACAATTATTTACAGGAAACAAAACATTATCTACAATTATTTACAAAAACAAAACGTTATCTACAATTATTTACAAGAAACAAAACATTATCTACAATTATTTACAAGAAACAAAACATTATCTACAATTATTTACAAGAAACAAAACATTATCTACAATTATTTACAAGAAACAAAACATTATCTACAATTATTTACAAGAAACAAAACATTATCTACAATTATTTACAAGAAACAAAACATTATCTACAATTATTTACAAGAAACAAAACATTATCTACAATTATTTACAAGAAACAAAACATTATCTACAATTATTTACAAGAAACAAAACATTATCTACAATTATTTACAAGAAACAAAACATTATCTACAATTATTTACAAGAAACAAAACATTATCTACAATTATTTACAAGAAACAAAACATTATCTACAATTATTTACAAGAAACAAAACATTATCTACAATTATTTACAAGAAACAAAACATTATCTACAATTATTTACAAGAAACAAAACATTATCTACAATTATTTACAAGAAACAAAACATTATCTACAATTATTTACAGAAACAAAACATTATCTACAATTATTTACAGAAACAAAACATTATCTACAATTATTTACAGGAAACAAAACATTATCTACAATTATTTACAAGAAACAAAACATTATCTACAATTATTTCCAAGAAACAAAACATTATCTACAATTATTTACAAGAAACAAAACCTTATCTACAATTATTTACAAGAAACAAAACATTATCTACAATTATTTACAAGAAACAAAACATTATCTACAATTATTTACAAGAAACAAAACATTATCTACAATTATTTACAAGAAACAAAACATTATCTACAATTATTTACAAGAAACAAAACATTATCTACAATTATTTACAAGAAACAAAACATTATCTACAATTATTTACAAGAAACAAAACATTATCTACAATTATTTACAAGAAACAAAACATTATCTACAATTATTTACAAGAAACAAAACATTATCTACAATTATTTACAAGGAAACAAAACATTATCTACAATTATTTACAAGAAACAAAACATTATCTACAATTATTTACAGAAACAAAACATTATCTACAATTATTTACAAGAAACAAAACATTATCTACAATTATTTACAAGAAACAAAACATTATCTACAATTATTTACAGGAAACAAAACATTATCTACAATTATTTACAAGAAACAAAACATTATCTACAATTATTTACAAGAAACAAAACATTATCTACAATTATTTACAGAAAACAAAACATTATCTACAATTATTTACAAGAAACAAAACATTATCTACAATTATTTACAGGAAACAAAACATTATCTACAATTATTTACAAGAAACAAAACATTATCTACAATTATTTACAAGAAACAAAACATTATCTACAATTATTTACAAGAAACAAAACATTATCTACAATTATTTACAAGAAACAAAACATTATCTACAATTATTTCAAAAAAACAAAACCTTATCTATAATTATTTACAAGAAACAAAACATTATCTACAATTATTTACAAGAAACAAAACATTATCTACAATTATTTACAAGAAACAAAACATTATCTACAATTATTTACAAGAAACAAAACATTATCTACAATTATTTACAAGAAACAAAACATTATCTACAATTATTTACAAGAAACAAAACATTATCTACAATTATTTACAGGAAACAAAACATTATCTACAATTATTTACAAGAAACAAAACATTATCTACAATTATTTACAGGAAACAAAACATTATCTACAATTATTTACAGGAAACAAAACATTATCTACAATTATTTACAAGAAACAAAACATTATCTACAATTATTTACAAGAAACAAAACATTATCTACAATTATTTACAAGAAACAAAACATTATCTACAATTATTTACAAGAAACAAAACATTATCTACAATTATTTACAAGAAACAAAACATTATCTACAATTATTTACAAGAAAAGAAACAAAACATTATCTACAATTATTTACAAGAAACAAAACATTATCTACAATTATTTACAAGAAACAAAACATTATCTACAATTATTTACAAGAAACAAAACATTATCTACAATTATTTACAAGAAACAAAACATTATCTACAATTATTTACAAGAAACAAAACATTATCTACAATTATTTACAAGAAACAAAACATTATCTACAATTATTTACAAGAAACAAAACATTATCTACAATTATTTACAGGAAACAAAACATTATCTACAATTATTTACAAGAAACAAAACATTATCTACAATTATTTACAAGAAACAAAACATTATCTACAATTATTTACAGGAAACAAAACATTATCTACAATTATTTACAAGAAACAAAACATTATCTACAATTATTTACAAGAAACAAAACATTATCTACAATTATTTACAAGAAACAAAACATTATCTACAATTATTTACAGGAAACAAAACATTATCTACAATTATTTACAAGAAACAAAACATTATCTACAATTATTTACAAGAAACAAAACATTATCTACAATTATTTACAGGAAACAAAACATTATCTACAATTATTTACAAGAAACAAAACATTATCTACAATTATTTACAAGAAACAAAACATTATCTACAATTATTTACAAGAAACAAAACATTATCTACAATTATTTACAAGAAACAAAACATTATCTACAATTATTTACAAGAAACAAAACATTATCTACAATTATTTACAAGAAACAAAACATTATCTACAATTATTTACAAGAAACAAAACATTATCTACAATTATTTACAAGAAACAAAACATTATCTACAATTATTTACAAGAAACAAAACATTATCTACAATTATTTACAAGAAACAAAACATTATCTACAATTATTTACAAGAAACAAAACATTATCTACAATTATTTACAAGAAACAAAACATTATCTACAATTATTTACAAGAAACAAAACATTATCTACAATTATTTACAGGAAACAAAACATTATCTACAATTATTTACAAGAAACAAAACATTATCTACAATTATTTACAAGAAACAAAACATTATCTACAATTATTTACAAGAAACAAAACATTATCTACAATTATTTACAAGAAACAAAACATTATCTACAATTATTTACAAGAAACAAAACATTATCTACAATTATTTACAGGAAACAAAACATTATCTACAATTATTTACAGAAACAAAACATTATCTACAATTATTTACAAGAAACAAAACATTATCTACAATTATTTACAAGAAACAAAACATTATCTACAATTATTTACAAGAAACAAAACATTATCTACAATTATTTACAAGAAACAAAACATTATCTACAATTATTTACAAGAAACAAAACATTATCTACAATTATTTACAGGAAACAAAACATTATCTACAATTATTTACAAGAAACAAAACATTATCTACAATTATTTACAAGAAACAAAACATTATCTACAATTATTTACAAGAAACAAAACATTATCTACAATTATTTACAGGAAACAAAACATTATCTACAATTATTTACAAGAAACAAAACATTATCTACAATTATTTACAAGAAACAAAACATTATCTACAATTATTTACAAGAAACAAAACATTATCTACAATTATTTACAAGAAACAAAACATTATCTACAATTATTTACAAGAAACAAAACATTATCTACAATTATTTACAAGAAACAAAACATTATCTACAATTATTTACAAGAAACAAAACATTATCTACAATTATTTACAAGAAACAAAACATTATCTACAATTATTTACAGGAAACAAAACATTATCTACAATTATTTACAAGAAACAAAACATTATCTACAATTATTTACAAGAAACAAAACATTATCTACAATTATTTACAAGAAACAAAACATTATCTACAATTATTTACAAGAAACAAAACATTATCTACAATTATTTACAAGAAACAAAACATTATCTACAATTATTTACAAGAAACAAAACATTATCTACAATTATTTACAAGAAACAAAACATTATCTACAATTATTTACAAGAAACAAAACATTATCTACAATTATTTACAAGAAACAAAACATTATCTACAATTATTTACAAGAAACAAAACATTATCTACAATTATTTACAAGAAACAAAACATTATCTACAATTATTTACAAGAAACAAAACATTATCTACAATTATTTACAAGAAACAAAACATTATCTACAATTATTTACAAGAAACAAAACATTATCTACAATTATTTACAAGAAACAAAACATTATCTACAATTATTTACAAGAAACAAAACATTATCTACAATTATTTACAAGAAACAAAACATTATCTACAATTATTTACAGGAAACAAAACATTATCTACAATTATTTACAAGAAACAAAACATTATCTACAATTATTTACAGGAAACAAAACATTATCTACAATTATTTACAAGAAACAAAACATTATCTACAATTATTTACAAGAAACAAAACATTATCTACAATTATTTACAGGAAACAAAACATTATCTACAATTATTTACAGGAAACAAAACATTATCTACAATTATTTACAAGAAACAAAACATTATCTACAATTATTTACAAGAAACAAAACATTATCTACAATTATTTACAAGAAACAAAACATTATCTACAATTATTTACAAGAAACAAAACATTATCTACAATTATTTACAAGAAACAAAACATTATCTACAATTATTTACAAGAAACAAAACATTATCTACAATTATTTACAAGAAACAAAACATTATCTACAATTATTTACAAGAAACAAAACATTATCTACAATTATTTACAAGAAACAAAACATTATCTACAATTATTTACAAGAAACAAAACATTATCTACAATTATTTACAAGAAACAAAACATTATCTACAATTATTTACAAGAAACAAAACATTATCTACAATTATTTACAAGAAACAAAACATTATCTACAATTATTTACAAGAAACAAAACATTATCTACAATTATTTACAGGAAACAAAACATTATCTACAATTATTTACAAGAAACAAAACATTATCTACAATTATTTACAAGAAACAAAACATTATCTACAATTATTTACAAGAAACAAAACATTATCTACAATTATTTACAAGAAACAAAACATTATCTACAATTATTTACAAGAAACAAAACATTATCTACAATTATTTACAGGAAACAAAACATTATCTACAATTATTTACAAGAAACAAAACATTATCTACAATTATTTACAAGAAACAAAACATTATCTACAATTATTTACAAGAAACAAAACATTATCTACAATTATTTACAAGAAACAAAACATTATCTACAATTATTTACAAGAAACAAAACATTATCTACAATTATTTACAAAACAAAACATTATCTACAATTATTTACAAGAAACAAAACATTATCTACAATTATTTACAAGAAACAAAAATTATCTACAATTATTTACAAAACATTATCTACAATTATTTACAAGAAACAAAACATTATCTACAATTATTTACAAGAAACAAAACATTATCTACAATTATTTACAGGAAACAAAACATTATCTACAATTATTTACAAGAAACAAAACATTATCTACAATTATTTACAAGAAACAAAACATTATCTACAATTATTTACAAGAAACAAAACATTATCTACAATTATTTACAAGAAACAAAACATACAATTATTTACAAGAAACAAAACATTATCTACAATTATTTACAAGAAACAAAACATTATCTACAATTATTTACAAGAAACAAAACATTATCTACAATTATTTACAGGAAACAAAACATTATCTACAATTATTTACAAGAAACAAAACATTATCTACAATTATTTACAAGAAACAAAACATTATCTACAATTATTTACAGGAAACAAAACATTATCTACAATTATTTACAAGAAACAAAACATTATCTACAATTATTTACAGGAAACAAAACATTATCTACAATTATTTACAAGAAACAAAACATTATCTACAATTATTTACAAGAAACAAAACATTATCTACAATTATTTACAAGAAACAAAACATTATCTACAATTATTTACAAGAAACAAAACATTATCTACAATTATTTACAAGAAACAAAACATTATCTACAATTATTTACAAGAAACAAAACATTATCTACAATTATTTACAAGAAACAAAACATTATCTACAATTATTTACAAGAAACAAAACATTATCTACAATTATTTACAAGAAACAAAACATTATCTACAATTATTTACAAGAAACAAAACATTATCTACAATTATTTACAAGAAACAAAACATTATCTACAATTATTTACAAGAAACAAAACATTATCTACAATTATTTACAAGAAACAAAACATTATCTACAATTATTTACAAGAAACAAAACATTATCTACAATTATTTACATTATCTACAATTATTTACAAGAAACAAAACATTATCTACAATTATTTACAAGAAACAAAACATTATCTACAATTATTTACAAGAAACAAAACATTATCTACAATTATTTACAAGAAACAAAACATTATCTACAATTATTTACAAGAAACAAAACATTATCTACAATTATTTACAAGAAACAAAACATTATCTACAATTATTTACAGAAACAAAACATTATCTACAATTATTTACAAGAAACAAAACATTATCTACAATTATTTACAAAACAAAACATTATCTACAATTATTTACAAGAAACAAAACATTATCTACAATTATTTACAAGAAACAAAACATTATCTACAATTATTTACAAAACAAAACATTATCTACAATTATTTACATTATCTACAATTATTTACAAGAAACAAAACATTATCTACAATTATTTACAAGAAACAAAACATTATCTACAATTATTTACAAGAAACAAAACATTATCTACAATTATTTACAAGAAACAAAACATTATCTACAATTATTTACAGGAAACAAAACATTATCTACAATTATTTACAAGAAACAAAACATTATCTACAATTATTTACAAGAAACAAAACATTATCTACAATTATTTACAGGAAACAAAACATTATCTACAATTATTTACAAGAAACAAAACATTATCTACAATTATTTACAAGAAACAAAACATTATCTACAATTATTTACAGGAAACAAAACATTATCTACAATTATTTACAGGAAACAAAACATTATCTACAATTATTTACAAGAAACAAAACATTATCTACAATTATTTACAAAACAAAACATTATCTACAATTATTTACAAGAAACAAAACATTATCTACAATTATTTACAAGAAACAAAACATTATCTACAATTATTTACAAGAAACAAAACATTATCTACAATTATTTACAAAACATTATCTACAATTATTTACAGGAAACAAAACATTATCTACAATTATTTACAGGAAACAAAACATTATCTACAATTATTTACAGGAAACAAAACATTATCTACAATTATTTACAGGAAACAAAACATTATCTACAATTATTTACAAGAAACAAAACATTATCTACAATTATTTACAAGAAACAAAACATTATCTACAATTATTTACAAGAAACAAAACATTATCTACAATTATTTACAAGAAACAAAACATTATCTACAATTATTTACAAGAAACAAAACATTATCTACAATTATTTACAAGAAACAAAACATTATCTACAATTATTTACAAGAAACAAAACATTATCTACAATTATTTACAAGAAACAAAACATTATCTACAATTATTTACAGGAAACAAAACATTATCTACAATTATTTACAGGAAACAAAACATTATCTACAATTATTTACAAGAAACAAAACATTATCTACAATTATTTACAGGAAACAAAACATTATCTACAATTATTTACAAGAAACAAAACATTATCTACAATTATTTACAAGAAACAAAACATTATCTACAATTATTTACAAGAAACAAAACATTATCTACAATTATTTACAAGAAACAAAACATTATCTACAATTATTTACAAGAAACAAAACATTATCTACAATTATTTACAAGAAACAAAACATTATCTACAATTATTTACAAGAAACAAAACATTATCTACAATTATTTACAAGAAACAAAACATTATCTACAATTATTTACAAGAAACAAAACATTATCTACAATTATTTACAAGAAACAAAACATTATCTACAATTATTTACAAGAAACAAAACATTATCTACAATTATTTACAAGAAACAAAACATTATCTACAATTATTTACAAGAAACAAAACATTATCTACAATTATTTACAAGAAACAAAACATTATCTACAATTATTTACAAGAAACAAAACATTATCTACAATTATTTACAAGAAACAAAACATTATCTACAATTATTTACAAGAAACAAAACATTATCTACAATTATTTACAGAAACAAAACATTATCTACAATTATTTACAAGAAACAAAACATTATCTACAATTATTTACAAGAAACAAAACATTATCTACAATTATTTACAAGAAACAAAACATTATCTACAATTATTTACAGGAAACAAAACATTATCTACAATTATTTACAAGAAACAAAACATTATCTACAATTATTTACAAGAAACAAAACATTATCTACAATTATTTACAAGAAACAAAACATTATCTACAATTATTTACAAGAAACAAAACATTATCTACAATTATTTACAAGAAACAAATCTACATTATCTACAATTATTTACAAGAAACAAAACATTATCTACAATTATTTACAGGAAACAAAACATTATCTACAATTATTTACAAGAAACAAAACATTATCTACAATTATTTACAAGAAACAAAACATTATCTACAATTATTTACAAGAAACAAAACATTATCTACAATTATTTACAAGAAACAAAACATTATCTACAATTATTTACAAGAAACAAAACATTATCTACAATTATTTACAAGAAACAAAACATTATCTACAATTATTTACAAGAAACAAAACATTATCTACAATTATTTAACAAAACATTATCTACAATTATTTACAAGAAACAAAACATTATCTACAATTATTTACAAGAAACAAAACATTATCTACAATTATTTACAAGAAACAAAACATTATCTACAATTATTTACAAGAAACAAAACATTATCTACAATTATTTACAAGAAACAAAACATTATCTACAATTATTTACAAGAAACAAAACATTATCTACAATTATTTACAAGAAACAAAACATTATCTACAATTATTTACAAGAAACAAAACATTATCTACAATTATTTACAAAACATTATCTAAACAAAACATTATCTACAATTATTTACAGGAAACAAAACATTATCTACAATTATTTACAGGAAACAAAACATTATCTACAATTATTTACAGGAAACAAAACATTATCTACAATTATTTACAGGAAACAAAACATTATCTACAATTATTTACAAGAAACAAAACATTATCTACAATTATTTACAGGAAACAAAACATTATCTACAATTATTTACATTATCTACAATTATTTACAAGAAACAAAACATTATCTACAATTATTTACAGGAAACAAAACATTATCTACAATTATTTACAAGAAACAAAACATTATCTACAATTATTTACAAGAAACAAAACATTATCTACAATTATTTACAGAAACAAAACATTATCTACAATTATTTACAAGAAACAAAACATTATCTACAATTATTTACAAGAAACAAAACATTATCTACAATTATTTACAAGAAACAAAACATTATCTACAATTATTTACAAGAAACAAAACATTATCTACAATTATTTACAAGAAACAAAACATTATCTACAATTATTTACAAGAAACAAAACCTTATCTACAATTATTTCCAAGAAACAAAACATTATCTACAATTATTTACAAGAAACAAAACATTATCTACAATTATTTACAAGAAACAAAACATTATCTACAATTATTTACAAGAAACAAAACATTATCTACAATTATTTACAAGAAACAAAACTATTATCTACACAATTATTTACAAGAAACAAAACATTATCTACAATTATTTACAAGAAACAAAACATTATCTACAATTATTTACAAGAAACAAAACATTATCTACAATTATTTACAAGAAACAAAACATTATCTACAATTATTTACAAGAAACAAAACATTATCTACAATTATTTACAAGAAACAAAACATTATCTACAATTATTTACAGGAAACAAAACATTATCTACAATTATTTACAAGAAACAAAACATTATCTACAATTATTTACAATTATCTACAATTATTTACAAGAAACAAAACATTATCTACAATTATTTACAAGAAACAAAACATTATCTACAATTATTTACAAGAAACAAAACATTATCTACAATTATTTACAAGAAACAAAACATTATCTACAATTATTTACAAGAAACAAAACATTATCTACAATTATTTACAGGAAACAAAACATTATCTACAATTATTTACAAAACAAAACATTATCTACAATTATTTACAAGAAACAAAACATTATCTACAATTATTTACAAGAAACAAAACATTATCTACAATTATTTACAAGAAACAAACAATTATTTACAAGAAACAAAACATTATCTACAATTATTTACAGGAAACAAAACATTATCTACAATTATTTACAAGAAACAAAACATTATCTACAATTATTTACAAGAAACAAAACATTATCTACAATTATTTACAAGAAACAAAACATTATCTACAATTATTTACAAGAAACAAAATTATCTACAATTATTTACAAGAAACAAAACATTATCTACAATTATTTACAAGAAACAAAACATTATCTACAATTATTTACAAGAAACAAAACATTATCTACAATTATTTACAAGAAACAAAACATTATCTACAATTATTTACAAGAAACAAAACATTATCTACAATTATTTACAAGAAACAAAGCATTATCTACAATTATTTACAAGAAACAAAACATTATCTACAATTATTTACAAGAAACAAAACATTATCTACAATTATTTACAGGAAACAAAGAACAAAACATTATCTACAATTATTTACAGGAAACAAAACATTATCTACAATTATTTACAAGAAACAAAACATTATCTACAATTATTTACAGAAACAAAACATTATCTACAATTATTTACAAGAAACAAAACATTATCTACAATTATTTCCAAGAAACAAAACATTATCTACAATTATTTCCAAGAAACAAAACATTATCTACAATTATTTACAGGAAAGAAAACATTACCTACAATTATTTACAAGAAACAAAACATTATCTACAATTTTACAGGAAACAAAACATTATCTACAATTATTTACAAGAAACAAAACATTATCTATTATTTATTTACAAGAAACAAAACATTATCTACAATTATTTACAAGAAACAAAACATTATCTACAATTATTTACAAGAAACAAAACATTATCTACAATTATTTACAAGAAACAAAACATTATCTACAATTATTTACAGAAACAAAACTTATCTACAATTATTTCCAAGAAACAAAACATTATCTACAATTATTTACAAGAAACAAAACATTATCTACAATTATTTACAAGAAACAAAACATTATCTACAATTATTTACAAGAAACAAAACATTATCTACAATTATTTACAAGAAACAAAACATTATCTACAATTATTTACAAGAAACAAAATTATTTACATTATCTACAATTATTTACAGGAAACAAAACATTATCTACAATTATTTACAGGAAACAAAACATTATCTACAATTATTTACAAGAAACAAAACATTATCTACAATTATTTACAAGAAACAAAACATTATCTACAATTATTTACAAGAAACAAAACATTATCTACAATTATTTACAAGAAACAAAACATTATCTACAATTATTTACAAGAAACAAAACATTATCTACAATTATTTACAAGAAACAAAACATTATCTACAATTATTTACAAGAAACAAAACTACAATTATCTACACATTATTTACAAGAAACAAAACATTATCTACAATTATTTACAAGAAACAAAACATTATCTACAATTATTTACAAGAAACAAAACATTATCTACAATTATTTACAAGAAACAAAACATTATCTACAATTATTTACAAGAAACAAAACATTATCTACAATTATTTACAGGAAACAAAACATTATCTACAATTATTTACAAGAAACAAAACATTATCTACAATTATTTACAAGAAACAAAACATTATCTACAATTATTTACAGGAAACAAAACATTATCTACAATTATTTACAAGAAACAAAACATTATCTACAATTATTTACAAGAAACAAAACATTATCTACAATTATTTACAAGAAACAAAACATTATCTACAATTATTTACAGGAAACAAAACATTATCTACAATTATTTACAAGAAACAAAACATTATCTACAATTATTTACAAACAAAACATTATCTAAACAAAACATTATCTACAATTATTTACAAGAAACAAAACATTATCTACAATTATTTAAAGAAACAAAACATTATCTACAATTATTTACAAGAAACAAAACATTATCTACAATTATTTACAAGAAACAAAACATTATCTACAATTATTTCCAAGAAACAAAACATTATCTACAATTATTTACAAGAAACAAAACATTATCTACAATTATTTACAAGAAACAAAACATTATCTACAATTATTTACAAGAAACAAAACATTATCTACAATTATTTACAAGAAACAAAACATTATCTACAATTATTTACAAGAAACAAAACATTATCTACAATTATTTACAAGAAACAAAACATTATCTACAATTATTTACAAGAAACAAAACAAACAATTATTTACAGGAAACAAAACATTATCTACAATTATTTACAGGAAACAAAGCATTATCTACAATTATTTACAGGAAACAAAACATTATCTACAATTATTTACAAGAAACAAAACATTATCTACAATTATTTACAGAAAACAAAACATTATCTACAATTATTTACAAGAAACAAAACATTATCTACAATTATTTACAGGAAACAAAACAAACAAATTTACATTATCTACAATTATTTACAAGAAACAAAACATTATCTACAATTATTTACAGGAAACAAAACATTATCTACAATTATTTACAAGAAACAAAACATTATCTACAATTATTTACAGGAAACAAAACATTATCTACAATTATTTACAGGAAACAAAACATTATCTACAATTATTTACAGGAAACAAAACATTATCTACAATTATTTACAAGAAACAAAATTATCTACATTATCTACAATTATTTACAGGAAACAAAACATTATCTACAATTATTTACAAGAAACAAAACATTATCTACAATTATTTACAGGAAACAAAACATTATCTACAATTATTTACAAGAAACAAAACATTATCTACAATTATTTACAGGAAACAAAACATTATCTACAATTATTTACAGGAAACAAAACATTATCTACAATTATTTACAGGAAACAAAACATTATCTACAATTATTTACAGGAAACAAAACATTATCTACAATTATTTACAAGAAACAAAACATTATCTACAATTATTTACAAGAAACAAAACATTATCTACAATTATTTACAAGAAACAAAACATTATCTACAATTATTTACAAGAAACAAAACATTATCTACAATTATTTTTACAAGAAACAAAACATTATCTACAATTATTTACAAGAAACAAAACATTATCTACAATTATTTACAAGAAACAAAACATTATCTACAATTATTTACAAGAAACAAAACATTATCTACAATTATTTACAAGAAACAAAACATTATCTACAATTATTTACAAGAAACAAAACATTATCTACAATTATTTACAAGAAACAAAACATTATCTACAATTATTTACAGGAAACAAAACATTATCTACAATTATTTACAGGAAACAAAACATTATCTACAATTATTTACAAGAAACAAAACATTATCTACAATTATTTACAGGAAACAAAACATTATCTACAATTATTTACAAAAAACAAAACATTATGTACAATTATTTACAAGAAACAAAGCATTATCTACAATTATTTCCAAGAAACAAAATATTATCTATAATTATTTACAAGAAACAAAACATTATCTACAATTATTTACAAGAAACAAAGCATTATCTACAATTATTTACAAGAAACAAAACATTATCTACAATTATTTACAGGAAACAAAACATTATCTACAATTATTTACAGGAAACAAAACATTATCTACAATTATTTACAAGAAACAAAACATTATCTACAATTATTTACAGGAAACAAAGCATTATCTACAATTATTTACAGGAAACAAAACATTATCTACAATTATTTCCAAGAAACAAAACATTATCTACAATTATTTACAGGAAACAAAACATTATCTACAATTATTTCCAAGAAACAAAACATTATCTACAATTATTTATAAGAAATAAAACATTATCTACAATTATTTACAAGAAACAAAATCTTATCTACAATTATTTCCAAGAAATAAAACCTTATCTACAATTATTTCCAAGAAACAAAACATTATCTACAATTATTTACAAGAAACAAAACATTATCTACAATTATTTACAGGAAACAAAACATTATCTACAATTATTTACAAGAAACAAAACATTATCTACAATTATTTACAGAAAACAAAGCATTATCTACAATTATTTACAAGAAACAAAACATTATCTACAATTATTTACAGGAAACAAAGCATTATCTACAATTATTTACAGGAAACAAAACATTATCTACAATTATTTACAAGAAACAAAACATTATCTACAATTATTTACAAGAAACAAAGCATTATCTACAATTATTTACAAGAAACAAAACATTATCTACAATTATTTACAAGAAACAAAACATTATCTACAATTATTTCCAAGAAACAAAACATTATCTACAATTATTTCCAAGAAACAAAACATTATCTACAATTATTTACAGGAAACAAAACATTATCTACCATTATTTACAGGAAACAAAACATTATCTACAATTATTTACAGAAACAAAACATTATCTACAATTATTTCCAAGAAACAAAACATTATCTACAATTATTTACAAGAAACAAAACATTATCTACAATTATTTACAGGAAACAAAACATTATCTACAATTATTTACAGGAAACAAAACATTATCTACAATTATTTATTATCTACAATTATTTACAAGAAACAAAACATTATCTACAATTATTTACAAGAAACAAAACATTATCTACAATTATTTACAGGAAACAAAGCATTATCTACAATTATTTACAAGAAACAAAACATTATCTACAATTATTTACAAGAAACAACAGATCTACACGTATTTATGCAACATATTAACAGTTCACTACAGTTTCAATTTGCTGTGTTTTTCCACTATTTACTCTGTTTCACCTAAATGATTTAATAATATTTAATGTTAAATTTAGCTATTTGGGAAGAAACAATATGTAAAAATTAACTCACTCAAATTACATACAAAGTTTTTTCTAATTTCAGTAACCAGGTTTTCAAACATGCGTTTAACACTCTGTTTGCGAGATTACTAATACAGTTTACGTCACATCAGATCTCTCCCAGATTTGCCAATAAATATTCAGGAAGATTTAGGTTTAATAAATTTTGATGTTATTTTATACTTCAAATTACATTGTGGTGGGATCTTATCAAATGAAACAAAACGTGGAATATTTGTAACACCAATAACAGTTCATTACTGTACACTGATCAAAAGAAACATAACATCATGTCACGTTACACCACGTGCGTGGTTGGTTTGTTCATTTACTCGTAACTGAGCGTCAGGTTACACCGTAGATCATTTGTGTTCTGCCCAACACGTGCTTCGAAACCCTGGTTTTAGTGTTATAAGCCTACAGACTTGTCGCTGAGCCGTGTGGCTGAATTATTTTTACATCTAACGACAAAACAGGCCCCTTTATCTTTACTCTCGTCAACGGTGAGGCTTACTTACAGTAGTCGCGCTGGATTGTTTGAAATGAGACATGACACCTATTGATCAGGTTCTGTTATCCCCATCTCTACACCCTTATGATGTAAATATTCTCTCAATATTTATCTGAAGATGGTTCCTTACGATGAGAAGTTATTTAGCTCAAGATGAATTACGAGATGTTATCTTTCGTCTTTCCACTTCTGTTTTCTCAATCTGTTCTGTTTTTCTTCACAAACTCATGCTAAACTGTGTTTTTCTACAGAATAATAGCTTAGAACAAGCACTTCATTTTGTGTTTATATCAATACTGCGACTTAAAGTGATTGGATAAGGGAAAGAGGGCGCTAATAGTCAAGCGAGTTCAACATTGTGTTTGTGTCATGTTTTCCTTTAATTTCCAGCAAGGAGTATGGCAGACAAAAAAATCCTTCTTGTGTGGTTGTTAAGTAGAATACAAGAGGAATGCCATAGAGAAATGGATGTATAGAAAGATTGAAAGAATCTAGAGGGAGCTGTGGTGTTATTCCAGCTAAATGTTGTAATGAATCCATGTACATGATAAAACATTTGATCAAATCTCATCTACAAACACTCATATCACGTACGAAACTTGAGTTAGAACAAGTTATATATTAATAAAAATAACCAGTCAGAAAACGTAACCAATCATCCTAATGACAAGGAAGAAGTGAAACTCTATAGTATACAAAGAAACATATACTTACTATAAAAACACGATCCCTTCTAGAGACTAAAATGAACTAGTAATAACCAAAACAGTAGCAGTACTATATACTGAATAATTAATATATCACGTCTTTGTTAAACTCAATAACATATAAACTTCACACAAAAACTTAAGTAATTACGAAGAAAAACCAATGAAATCCTTTTTATACCTTTAAATGAGCCAAAACTACAAAATGATAAAAACAAAAACATCTAAGATGCAATGACTGGCAAGGTTACAGAATCATTGTTGTATAATGGTAGTGACTGTCGGTAATGTAACAGAACTGTTGTTGTATAATGGTACTGACTGTCAGTGATGTTACAGAAACATTATTTTATAATAGTAGTAACTGTCAGTAATGTTACAGAACTATTGTTGTATAATTATAGTGAGTGGCAGTGATGTTACAGAAACATTGTTTTATAATAGTAGTAACTGTCAGTAATGTTACAGAACTATTGTTGTATAATTATAGTGAGTGGCAATAGTGTTACATAACTATTGTTGTATAATGGTATTGATTGTTGATCATTTTACAGGACTATTGTTTTTTAATGGTAGTGATTGTTGGTAATGTTACCGAAGTATTCTAGTATGGTACCAGTGACTGCTGTTTATGTTACAGAGCTGTTGTTCTATATTGGTAGTGACGGTTGTTAATGTTACAGAACTATTGTTGTATAATGGTAGTGACTGTCGGTATTGTTACATAACTATTGTTGTATAATGCTAGTGAATGTCGGTAATGTTACAAAAAAATTTATGCATAATGGTAGTGAGTGTCGGTAATGTTACAGACCTATTGTTGTATAATGGTAGTGACTGTCGGTAATGTTACAGAACCATTGTTGTATAATAGTAGTGACTGTCAGTAATGTTACAGAACTATTGTTGTATAATGGTAGTGATAGTCGGTAATGTTACAGAACTATTGTTGTATAATGGTAGTGATTGTCGGTAGTGTAACATAACCATTGTTGAATAATAGTAGTGACTGTCGGTAATGTTACAGAACTATTGTTGTATAATAGTACTGACTTTCGGTAATGTTACAGAAATATTGTTCTATAATGGTAATAAACGCCGGTTAATAATGTTACAGAACTATTGTTGTATAATTATAGTGAGTGTTGGTTGTGTTACAGAACTATTGTTGTATAATGGTAGTGACTGTTGGTAATGTTATTAAACTCTTGTTGTATAATGGTAGTGACGGTTGGTAATGTTACAGAACTATTGTTGTATAATTGTAGTGACGGTTAATAATGTTACAGAACTATTTTTGTATAATTATAGTGAGTGTTGGTAGTGTTACAGAACTATTGTTGTATAATGGTAGTGACTGTGAGTAAGGTTAGAGAACTTATATAATGGTAGTGATTGTTGGTAATTTTACCGAAATATTCTGGTATAATACCAGTGACTGTTGTTAATGTTACATAACTATTGGTGTATAATGGTAGTGAGTGTTGTTAATGTTAGAGAACTATTCTTGTGAATTGGTAGTAACTGTTGGTAATGTTACAGAATAATTTTTGTATAATGGTAATTACAGTTGCTAATGTTATAGAACTATTGTTGTGTAATGGTAGTGAGTGTTAGTAATGCTTCAGAACTATAGTTATATAATGGTAGTGATTGTTGTTAATATTATAGAACTATTGTTGTATAATGCCAGTGACTGTTTTTAATGTTACAAAACTATTTTTGTATAATGGTAGTGACGGTTGGTAATGTTATAGAACTATTGTTGTATAATTATAGTGAGTGTTGGTAATGTTATAGAACTATTGTTTTATTATAGTAGTCACAGTTGGTGATGTTATAGAACTATTGTTGTGTAATGGTAGTGGCAGTTGGTAATGTTATAGAACTATTGTTGTGTAATGGTAGTGAGTGTTAGTAATGCTTCAGAACTATAGTTATATTATGGTAGTGATTGTTGCTAATATTACAGAACTTTTGTCGTATAATGGTAGTGACAGTTGTTAATGTCACATAACCAATATTGTGAAATGGTGGTAACGTTTGTTAATGTTACAAAACTATTGTTGTATAATGGTAGTGATTGATAGTAATGATGGAGAACTATTATTGTATAATGGTAGTAACGTTTGTATAATGGTAGTGATTGATAGTAATGATGGAGAACTATTGTTGTATAATGGTTGTGATTGTTAGTGATGCTATATAACTATAGTTGTGTAATGGTAGTGTCAGTTCGTATTGTTAGAGAAGCATTATTGTAAAATGGTAGTGACGGTTGTTTATTTTACAAAACTATTGTTGTATAATGGTAGTGACTGTTGGTAATGTTATTAAACTCTTGTTGTATAATTATAGTGAGTGTTGGTAGTGTTACAGAACTATTGTTGTATAATGGTAGTGACGGTTGGTAATGTTACAGAACTATTGTTGTATAATGGTTGTGACTGTTGGTAATGTTACATATCTATTGTTGTATAATTATAGTGAGTGTTGGTAGTGTTACAGAATTATTGTTGTATAATGGTAGTGACGGTTGGTAATGTTACAGAACTATTGTTGTATAATGGTTGTGACTGTTGGTAATGTTACAGAACTATTGTTGTATAATTATAGTGAGTCTTGGTAGTGTTACAGAACTATTGTTGTATAATGGTAGTGACGGTTGGTAATGTTACAGAACTATTGTTGTATAATGGTTGTAACTGTTGGTAATGTTACAGAACTATTGTTGTATAATTATAGTGAGTGTTGGTAGTGTTACAGAATTATTGTTGTATAATGGTTGTGATTATTAATGATGTTACATAACTATAGTTGTGTAATGATAGTGTCAGTTCGTATTGTTAGATAAGCATTATTCTAAAATGGTAGTTACGGTTGTTTATTTTGCAAAACTATTGTTGTATAATGGTAGTGACTGTTGGTAATGTTATGAAACTCTTGTTGTATAATGGTAGTGACGGTTGTTAATGTTTCAAAATTATTGTTGTATAATTATAGTGAGTGTTGGTAGTGTAACAGAACTATTGTTGTATAATGGTAGTGACGGTTGGTAATGTTACAGAACTATTGTTGTATAATGGTTGTGACTGTTGGTAATGTTACAGAACTATTGTTGTATAATTATAGTGAGTGTTGGTAGTGTTACAGAACTACTGTTGTATAATGGTAGTGACGGTTGGTAATGTTACAGAACTATTGTTGTATAATGGTAGTGACGGTGGTTAATGTTTCAGAACTATTGTTGTATAATTGTAGCGGCGGTTAATAATGTTACAGAACTATAGTTGTATAATTATAGTGTGTGTTGGTAGTGTTACAGAACTATTGTTGTATAATAGTTGTGATTGTTAGTGATGTTATATAACTATAGCTGTGTAATGGTAGTGTCAGTTCGTATTGTTACAGAACTATTGTTGTATAATGGTAGTGACGGTTGGTAATGTTACAGAACTATTGTTGTATAATGGTTGTGTGTGTTGGTAATGTTACAGAACTATTGTTGTGTAATTATAGTGAGTGTTGGTAGTGTAACAGAACTATTGTTGTATAATGGTTGTGATTGTTAGTGATGTTACATAACTATAGTTGTGTAATGGTAGTGTCTGTTCGTATTGTTTGAGAACTATTATTGCAAAACTATTGTTGTATAATGGTAGTGACTGTTGGTAATGTTATTAAACTCTTAAATAAACTGTTAAATTACTATTATTGTCTCGCACGTGTCAAATGTTTGTTGCTTTTGCTGTCGTATTTTTGATACACAGTTAATGAATCTATAATTTCTCAAAAGATGGCAGCACAATCCACAAAATCATACAAAAAAAATGTTTCAGCTGAGTATTTATGAAAACTTTATTTTTAATGTACGACAAGACTGTGCCATCTTCAGTACATTACAGAGACACATGAATATATGTACATACAGTATAGAACAATGATGTCTAATGGCAGGATACAGATTCATAGCCTACTATTAGAGATCACTTGCTAAGATACAGTAAGCTTTATATTGATATAATAGCGACATCATCTCTCTGATGTGAAGAACCTTGTTGAAGGCATGACTTGGAAGTCAACACGATGATTTACTCTAATATTTCTGACATGAATAACAACAATAACTAAAAACAGTTCTTACTTTAAAACTGAATCAAAACTAAGTACTTACATATATTACAGGACTTTTAAAGTTACAACACATATTTCGTCTGACCACCGGGAACAGCAACTTACATCTACAAGTGGTTCAGAGGATAACTAACGCTTCCCATGCAAACAGTTTCTTACTTTCCATAGAAAAGGCTGACCGGGAGAGCATCAAATACGTTGTACTTGACTGTAGTGCTAACACAGCAAGAAGTATTATTATAAACCATGTCAAAGATATCTACATGGGGAGACGAAACTACCACTACCTACTGACCAGTTTGGTAAGTTACGATTATACATGTTCTACAAACTACCACTATCTACTGACCAGTTTGGTAAGTTACGATTATACATGTTCTACAAACTACCACTACCTACTGACCAGTTTGGTAAGTAACGATTATACATGTTCTATCAACTACCACTACCTACTGACCAGTTTGGTAAGTAACGATTATACATGTTCTACAAACTACCACTACCTACTGACTAGTTTGGTAAGTAACGATTATACATGTTCTACAAACTACTACTACCTACTGACTAGTTTGTTAAGTAACGATTATACATGTTCTACAAACTACCACTACCTACTGACTAGATTGGTAATTAACGACTATACACGTTGTACAAACTACCACTACCTACTGACTAGATTGGTAAGTAACGATTATACATGTTCTACAAACTACCACTACCTACTGACTACTTTGGTAAGTAACGATAAAACATACATGTTCTACAAATTACCACTACCTACTGACTAGTTTGGTAAGTAACTATTACACAAGTTCTACAAACTACCACTACCTACTGACTACTTTGATAAGTAACGATAAAACATACATGTTCTGCAAATTACCACTACGTACTGACTAGTATGATTAGTAACTATTACACAAGTTCTACAAACTATCGCTACCGACTGACTAGTTTGGTAAGTAACGATTATACAAATTCTACAAACTACCACTATCTAATAAGTAGTTTGGTAAGTAACGATTATACATGTTCTACAAACTAGCACTATCTACTGACCAGTTTGGTAAGTAACGATTACACATGTTCTAGAAACCACCACTACCTACTGACTAGTTTGGTAAGTAACGATAAAACATACATGTTTTACAAATTACCACTACCTACTGAATTGTTTGGTAAATAACTATTACACAAGTTCTACAAATTACCACTACCTACTGACCAGTTTGGTAAGTAACGATTATACAAGTTCTAGAAACTACCACTACCTACTGACTAGTTTGGTAATTAACGACTATACACGTTGTACAAACTACCACTACCTACTGACTAGTTTGGTAAGTAACGATTATACATGTTCTACAAACTACTACTACCTACTGACTAGTTCGTTAAGTAACGATTATACATGTTCTACAAACTACCACTACCTACTAACTAGTTTGGTAAGTAACGATTAAACATGTTCTACAAACTACCACTACCTACTAACTAGTTTGGTAAGTAACGAATATACATGTTCTACAAACCACCACTACCTACTGACTAGTTTGGTAAGTTACGATTACACATGTTCTACAAACTACCACTACCTACTGACTAGTTTGGTAAGTAATGATTATACATGTTTTACAAATTACCACTACCTACTGACTAGTTTGGTAAATAACTATTACACAAGTTCTACACATTACCACTACCTACTGACCAGTTTGGTAAGTAACGATTATACAAGTTCTAGAAACTACCACTACCTACTGACTAGATTGGTAATTAACGACTATACACGTTGTACAAACTACCACTACCTACTGACTAGATTGGTAAGTAACGATTATACATGTTCTACAAACTACCACTACCTACTGACTACTTTGGTAAGTAACGATAAAACATACATGTTCTACAAATTACCACTACCTACTGACTAGTATGGTTAGTAACTATTACACAAGTTCTACAAACTACCACTACCTACTGACTAGTTTGGTAAGTAACGATAAAACATACATGTTCTACAAATTACCACTACCTACTGACTAGTTTGGTAAGTAACGATAAAACATACATGTTCTACAAATTACCACTACCTACTGACTAGTATGGTTAGTAACTATTACACAAGTTCTACAAACTACCACTACCTACTGACTACTTTGGTAAGAAACGATAAAACATACATGTTCTACAAATTACCACTACGTACTGACTAGTATGGTTAGTAACTATTACACAAGTTCTACAAACTATCACTACCGACTGACTAGTTTGGTAAGTAACGATTATACAAATTCTACAAACTACCACTACCTACTGACTACTTTGGTAAGTAACGATTACACATGTTCTACAAACTAACAAACTAGTCAGTAGGTAGTGGTAATTTGTAAAACATATTACTGATCAGTTTGGTAAGTAACGATTGTGCACGATATACAAACTATCACTACCTACTGACTAATTTGGTAAGTAACGATTATACACGTTCTACAAACTACCACTACTTACTGACTAGTTTGGAAAGTAACGATTATACAACTTCTACAAACTACCACTACCTACTGACTAGTTTAGTAAGTAACAATTACATATGCTCTACAAACTACCACTACCTACTGACTAGTTTGGTAAGTAACGATTATACATGTTATACAAGCTACCACTACCTACTGACTAGTTTGGTAAGTAACGATTATACACGTTGTACAAATTACCACTACCTACTGACTAGTTTGGTAAGTAACGATTATACATGTTATACAAATTACCACTACCTACTGACTAGTTTGGTAAGTAACGATTATACATGTTCTACAAACTACCACTACCTACTAACTAGTTTGGTTAGTAACGATTATACATGTTCTACAAACCACCACTACCACCTGACTAGTTTGGTAAGTTACGATTACACATGTTCTACAAACTACCACTACCTACTGATAAGTTTGGCGAGTAACGATTATACAAGTTCTACAAACTACCACTACCTACTGACAAGTTTGGTAAGTAATGATTATACACGTTCTACAAACTACCACTACATACTGACTAGTTTGGTAAGTAACAATTATACATGTTATACAAATTACCACTACCTACTGACTAGTTTGGTAAGTAACGATTAAACATGTTCTACAAACTACACTATCTACTAAGTAGTTTGATAAGTAACGATTATACATGTTCTACAAACTACCACTACCTACTGACCAGTTTGGTAAGTAACGATTATATATGTTCTACAAACTACCACTACCTACTGACAAGTTTGGTAAGTAACGATTACACATGTTCTACAAACTACCACTACCACCTGACTAGTTTGGTAAGTTACGATTACACATGTTCTACAAACTACCACTACCTACTGATAAGTTTGGCGAGTAACGATTATACAAGTTCTACAAACTACCACTACCTACTGACTAGTTTGGTAAGTAACGATTATAAACGTTCTACAAACTACCACTACCTACTGACTAGTTTGGAAAGTAACGATTATACATGTTGTATAAACTAGCACTACCTTCTGACTGGTTTGGTAAGTAACGATTATACACGTTGTACAAACTACCACTACCTACTGACTAGTTTGGTAAGTAACAATTATACATGTTCTACAAACTACCACTACCTACTGATCAGTTTGTTAAGTAACGATTATACATGTTCTGGAGACTACCACTACCTACTGACTAGTTTAGTAAGTAACGATTACACATGTTCTACAAATTACCACTACCTACTGATTAGTTTGGAAAGTAACGATTATACATGTTGTATAAACTAGCACTACCTTCTGACTGGTTTGGTAAGTAACGATTATACACGTTGTACAAACTACCACTACCTACTGACTAGTTTGGTAAGTAACAATTATACATGTTCTACAAACTACCACTACCTACTGATCAGTTTGTTAAGTATCGATTATACACGTTCTGGAGACTACCACTACCTACTGACTAGTTTAGTAAGTAACGATTACACATGTTCTACAAATTACCACTACCTACTTACTAGTTTGGTAAGTAACGATTATACACGTTGTACAAACTACCACTACCTACTGACTTGTTTGGTAAGTAACGATTATACACGTTGTACAAACTACCACTACCTATTGAGTAGTTTGGTAAGTAACGACTATATAATTTGTATAAATTACCAGTACCTACTGACTAGTATGGTTAGTAACTATTACACAAGTTCTACAAACTATCACTACCGACTGACTACTTTGGTAAGTAACGATTACACATGTTCTACAAACTAACAAACTAGTCAGTAGGTAGTGGTAATATGTAGAACATATTACTGATCAGTTTGGTAAGTAACGATTGTGCACGATATACAAACTATCACTACCTACTGACTAATTTGGTAAGTAACGATTTTACACGTTCTACAAACTACCACTACTTACTGAATAGTTTGGTGAGTAACGATTATACATGTTCCACAAACTACCACTACCTACTGATCAGTTTGGTAAGTAACGATTACACATGTTCTACAAAGTACTACTACCTACTGACTAGTTTGTTAAGTAACGATTATACATGTTCTACAAACTACCACTACCTACTAACAAGTTTGATAAGTAACGATTATACGTTATAGAAATTACCACTACCTACTGACTAGTTTGGTAAGTAACGATTATACATGTTCTACAAACTACCACTACCTACTAATTAGTTTGGTAAGTAACGATTATACATGTTCTACAAACCACCACTACCTACTGACTAGTTTGTAAGTTACGATTACACATGTTCTACAAACTACCACTACCTACTGACTAGTTTGGTGAGTAACGATTATACATGTTCTACAAACTACCACTACCTACTGATCAGTTTGGTAAGTAACGATTACACATGTTCTACAAACTACTACTACCTACTGATAAGTTTGTTAAGTAACGATTATACATGTTCTGTAAACTACCACTACCTACTAACTAGTTTGGTAAGTAACGATTATACATGTTCTACAAACCACCACTATCACCTGACTAGTTTGGTAAGTTACGATTACACATGTTCTACAAAGTACCACTACCTACTGTCTAGTTTGGTAAGTAACGATTATATACGTTCTACAAACTACCACTACCTACTGATCGGTTTGGTAAGTAACGATTATACATGTTCTACAGACTATCACTACCTACTGACTAGTTTAGTAAGTAACGATTACACATGTTCTACAAACTACTACTACCTACTGATAAGTTTGTTAAGTAACGATTATACATGTTCTATAAACTACCACTACCTACTAACTAGTTTGGTAAGTAACGATTATACATGTTCTACAAACCACCACTATCACCTGACTAGTTTGGTAAGTTACGATTACACATGTTCTACAAAGTACCACTACCTACTGACTAGTTTGGTAAGTAACGATTATATACGTTCTACAAACTACCACTACCTACTGATCGGTTTGGTAAGTAACGATTATACATGTTCTACAGACTATCACTACCTACTGACTAGTTTAGTAAGTAACGATTACACATGTTCTACAAATTACCACTACCTACTTACTAGTTTGGTAAGTAACGATTATACACGTTGTACAAATTACCACTACCTACTGACTAGTTTGGTAAGTAACGATTATACATGTTGTACAAACTAGCACTACCTTCTGACTAGTTTGGTAAGTAACGATTATATACGTTCTAGAAACTACCACTACCTACTGATCAGTTTGGTAAGTAACGATTATACATGTTCTACAAACTACCACTACCTACTGTTCAGTTTGTTAAGTAACGATTATACATGTTCTGCAGACTACCACTACCTACTGACTAGTTTAGTAAGTAACGATTACACATGTTCTACAAATTACCACTACCTACTTACTAGTTTGGTAAGTAACGATTATACATGTTGTACAAACTATCACTACCTACTGACTAGTTTGGTGAGTAACGATTATAAATGTTCTACAAACTAGCACTACCTACTGACTAGTTTGGTAAGTAACGATTATACATGTAGAAACTAGCACTACCTTCTGATTAGTTTGGTAAGTAACGATTACACATGTTCTACAAACTAGCACTACCTACTGACTAGTTTGGTAAGTAACGATTATACACGTTGTACAAATTACCACTACCTTCTGACTAGTTTGGTAAGTAACGATTATATACGTTCTACAAACTACCACTACCTACTGATCAGTTTGGTAAGTAACGATTATACATGTTCTACAAACTACCACTACCTACTGATTAGTTTGTTAAGTAACGATTATACATGTTCTGCAGACTACCACTACCTACTGACTAGTTTAGTAAGCAACGATTACACATGTCTTAGAAATTACCACTACCTACTTACTAGTTTGGTAAGTAACGATTATACATGTTGTAGAAACTATCACTACCTACTGACTAGTTTGGTGAGTAACGATTATACATGTTCCACAAACTAGCACTACCTACTGACTAGTTTGGTAAGTAACGATTATACACGTTGTACAAACTACCACTACCTACTGACTAGTTTGGTAAGTAACGATTATACACGTTGTACAAACTACCACTACCTACTGACTAGTTTGGTAAGTAACGATTATATAATTTGTACAAATAACCACTACCTACTGACTAATTTGGTAAGTAACGATTATACAACTTGTAGAAACTATCACTACCTACTGACTAGTTTGGTAAGTAACGATTATACATGTTGTACAAACTATCACTACCTACTGACTAGTTTAGTAAGTAACGATTACACATGTTCTACAAACTACCACTACCTACTGACTAGTTTGGTAAGTAACGATTATACATATAGAAACTAGCACTACCTTCTGACTAGTTTGGTAAGTAACGATTACACATGTTCTACAAACTAGCACTACCTACTGACTAGTTTGGTAAGTAACGATTATACACGTTGTACAAATTACCACTACCTACTGACTAGTTTGGTAAGTAACGATTATACATGTTGTAGAAACTAGCACTACCTTCTGACTGGTTTGGTAAGTAACGATTATACACGTTGTACAAACTACCACTACCTACTGACTAGTTTGGTAAGTAACGATTATACATGTTCTACAAACTACCACTACCTACTGACTAGTTTGGTAAGTAACGATTATACATGTTCTACAAACTACCACTACCTACTGATCAGTTTGTTAAGTAACGATTATACATGTTCTGGAGACTACCACTTCCTACTGACTAGTTTAGTAAGTAACGATTACACATGTTCTACAAATTACCACTACCTACTTACTAGTTTGGTAAGTAACGATTATACACGTTGTACAAACTACCACTACCTACTGACTAGTTTGGTAAGTAACGATTATACACGTTGTACAAACTACCACTACCTATTGACTAGTATGGTTAGTAACTATTACACAAGTTCTACAAACTATCACTACCGACTGACTACTTTGGTAAGTAACGATTACACATGTTCTACAAACTAACAAACTAGTCAGTAGGTAGTGGTAATATGTAGAACATATTACTGATCAGTTTGGTAAGTAACGATTGTGCACGATATACAAACTATCACTACCTACTGACTAATTTGGTAATTAACGATTTTACACGTTCTACAAACTACCACTACTTACTGAATAGTTTGGTGAGTAACGATTATACATGTTCTACAAACTACCACTACCCACTGATCAGTTTGGTAAGTAACGATTACACATGTTCTACAAACTACTACTACCTACTGACTAGTTTGTTAAGTAACGATTATACATGTTCTACAAACTACCACTACCTACTAACTAGTTTGATAAGTAACGATTATACGTTATAGAAATTACCACTACTTACTGACTAGTTTGGTAAGTAACGATTATACATGTTCTACAAACTACCACTACCTACTAATTAGTTTGGTAAGTAACGATTATACATGTTCTACAAACCACCACTACCTACTGACTAGTTTGGTAAGTTACGATTACACATGTTCTACAAACTACCACTACCTACTGACTAGTTTGGTGAGTAACGATTATACATGTTCTACAAACTACCACTACCTACTGATCAGTTTGGTAAGTAACGATTACACATGTTCTACAAACTACTACTACCTACTGATAAGTTTGTTAAGTAACGATTATACATGTTCTATAAACTACCACTACCTACTAACTAGTTTGGTAAGTAACGATTATACATGTTCCACAAACGACCACTACCACCTGACTAGTTTGGTAAGTTACGATTACACATGTTCTACAAAGTACCACTACCTACTGACTAGTTTGGTAAGTAACGATTATATACGTTCTACAAACTACCACTACCTACTGATCGGTTTGGTAAGTAACGATTATACATGTTCTACAAATTACCACTACCTACTGACTAATTTGGTTAGTAACGATTATACATGTTGTAGAAACTAGCACTACCTTCTGACTAGTTTGGTAAGTAACGATTATATACGTTCTAGAAACTACCACTACCTACTGATCAGTTTTGTAAGTAACGATTATACATGTTCTACAAACTACCACTATCTACTGATCAGTTTGTTAAGTAACGATTATACATGTTGTACAAACTATCACTACCTACTGACTAGTTTGGTGAGTGACGATTATAAATGTTCTACAAACTAGCACTACCTACTGACTAGTTTGGTAAGTAACGATTACACATGTTCTACAAACTACCACTACCTACTGACTAGTTTGGTAAGTAACGATTATACATGTAGAAACTAGCACTACCTTCTGACTAGTTTGGTAAGCAACGATTACACATGTGCTATAAACTAGCACTACCTACTGACTAGTTTGGTAAGTAACGATTATACACGTTGTACAAATTACCACTACCTACTGACTAGTTTGGTAAGTAACGATTATACATGTTGTACAGACTATCACTACCTACTGACTAGTTTAGTAAGTAACGATTACACATGTTCTACAAACTACCACTACCTACTGACTAGTTTGGTAAGTAACGATTATACATGTTGTACAAACTAGCACTACCTACTGACTAGTTTGGTAAGTAACGATTATACACGTTGTACAAATTACCACTACCTACTGAATAGTTTGGTAAGTAACGATTATATACGCTGTACAAACTATCACTACCTACTGACTAGTTTCGTAAGTAACGATTATGCATGTTCTACAAATTACCACTATCTACTGACTAGTTTGGTAAGTAACGATAAAACTTACATATTCTACAAACTTACACTACCTACTGACCAGTTTGGTAAATAACGATTACACATGTTCTACAAATTACCACTACCTACTGGTCAGTTTGGTAAGTAACGATTACACATGTTCTACAAACTACCACTACCTACCGACTAATTTGGTAAGTAACGATTGTACACGTTCTACAAACTACCACTACCTACCGACTAATTTGGTAAGTAACTATTATTCATGTTGCACAAACTATCATTACATACTGACTAGTTTGGTAAGTAACGATTATACATGTTCTACAAACTACCACTACCTACTGATCAGTTTGTTAAGTAACGATTATACATGTTCTGGAGACTACCACTTCCTACTGACTAGTTTAGTAAGTAACGATTACACATGTTCTACAAATTACCACTACCTACTTACTAGTTTGGTAAGTAACGATTATACACGTTGTACAAACTACCACTACCTACTGACTAGTTTGGTAAGTAACGATTATACACGTTGTACAAACTACCACTACCTATTGACTAGTATGGTTAGTAACTATTACACAAGTTCTACAAACTATCACTACCGACTGACTACTTTGGTAAGTAACGATTACACATGTTCTACAAACTAACAAACTAGTCAGTAGGTAGTGGTAATATGTAGAACATATTACTGATCAGTTTGGTAAGTTACGATTACACATGTTCTACAAACTACCACTACCTACTGACTAGTTTGGTGAGTAACGATTATACATGTTCTACAAACTACCACTACCTACTGTTCAGTTTGGTAAGTAACGATTACACATGTTCTACAAACTACTACTACCTACTGATAAGTTTGTTAAGTAACGATTATACATGTTCTATAAACTACCACTACCTACTAACTAGTTTGGTAAGTAACGATTATACATGTTCCACAAACGACCACTACCACCTGACTAGTTTGGTAAGTTACGATTACACATGTTTTACAAAGTACCACTACCTACTGACTAGTTTGGTAAGTAACGATTATATACGTTCTACAAACTACCACTACCTACTGATCGGTTTGGTAAGTAACGATTATACATGTTCTACAAATTACCACTACCTACTGACTAATTTGGTTAGTAACGATTATACATGTTGTAGAAACTAGCATTACCTTCTGACTAGTTTGGTAAGTAACGATTATATACGTTCTAGAAACTACCACTACCTACTGATCAGTTTTGTAAGTAACGATTATACATGTTCTACAAACTACCACTATCTACTGATCAGTTTGTTAAGTAACGATTATACATGTTGTACAAACTATCACTACCTACTGACTAGTTTGGTGAGTGACGATTATAAATGTTCTACAAACTAGCACTACCTACTGACTAGTTTGGTAAGTAACGATTACACATGTTCTACAAACTACCACTACCTACTGACTAGTTTGGTAAGTAACGATTATACATGTAGAAACTAGCACTACCTTCTGACTAGTTTGGTAAGTAACGATTACACATGTTCTACAAACTAGCACTACCTACTGACTAGTTTGGTAAGTAACGATTATACACGTTGTACAAATTACCACTACCTACTGACTAGTTTGGTAAGTAACGATTATACATGTTGTACAGACTATCACTACCTACTGACTAGTTTAGTAAGTAACGATTACACATGTTCTACAAACTACCACTACCTACTGACTAGTTTGGTAAGTAACGATTATACATGTTGTACAAACTAGCACTACCTACTGACTAGTTTGGTAAGTAACGATTATACACGTTGTACAAATTACCACTATCTACTGAATAGTTTGGTAAGTAACGATTATATACGCTGTACAAACTATCACTACCTACTGACTAGTTTCGTAAGTAACGATTATGCATGTTCTACAAATTACCACTATCTACTGACTAGTTTGGTAAGTAACGATAAAACTTACATATTCTACAAACTTACACTACCTACTGACCAGTTTGGTAAATAACGATTACACATGTTCTACAAATTACCACTACCTACTGGTCAGTTTGGTAAGTAACGATTACACATGTTCTACAAACTACCACTACCTACCGACTAATTTGGTAAGTAACGATTGTACACGTTCTACAAACTACCACTACCTACCGACTAATTTGGTAAGTAACTATTATTCATGTTGCACAAACTATCACTACATACTGACCAGTTTGGTAAGTAACGATTACACATGTTCTACAAATTACCACTACCTACTGATCAGTTTGGTAAGTAACGATTATACATGTTCTACAAACTATCACTACATACTGACCAGTTTGGTAAGTAACAATTACACATGTTCTACAAATTATCACTACATACTGACTAGTTTGGTAAGTAACTATTATTCATGTTGCACAAACTATCACTACATACTGACCAGTTTGGTAAGTAACGATTACACATGTTCTACAAATCACCACTACCTACTTACTAGTTTGGTAAGTAACGATTATACACGTTGTACAAATTACCACTACCTACTGAACAGTTTGTTAAGTAATGATTATACATGTTCTGCAGGCTACCACTACCTACTTACTAGTTTCGTAAGTAACGATTATACATGTTGTACAAACTATCACTACCTACTGACTAGTTTGGTAGTTTGGTGAGTAACGATTATACATGTTCTACAAACTAGCACTACCTATTCACTAGTTTGGTAAGTAACGATTATACACGTTGTACAAACTACCACTACCTACTGACTAGTTTGGTAAGTAACGATTATACACGTTGTACAAACTACCACTACCTACTGACTAGTTTGGTAAGTAACGATTATACATGTTGTAGAAACTAGCACTACCTTCTGACTAGTTTGGTAAGTAACGATTATATACGTTCTACAAACTACCACTACCTACTGATCGGTGTGGTAAGTAACGATTATACATGTTCTACAAACTACCACTACCTACTGACTAGTTTGGTAAGTAACGATTATACATGTAGAAACTAGCACTACCTTCTGACTAGTTTGGTAAGAAACGATTACACATGTTCTACAAACTAGCACTACCTACTGACTAGTTTGGTAAGTAACGATAATACACGTTGTAGAAATTACCACTACCTACTGACTAGTTTGGTAAGTAACGATTATACATGTTCCACAATCTAGCACTACCTACTGACTAGTTTGGTAAGTAACGATTATACACGTTGTACAAACTACCACTACCTAGTGACTAGTTTGGTAAGTAACGATTATACACGTTGTACAAATTACCACTACCTACTGACTAATTTGGTAAGTAACGATTATACATGTTGTAGAAACTATCACTACCTACTGACTAGTTTGGTAAGTAACGATTATACATGTTGTACAAAGTAGCACTACCTACTGACTTGTTTGGTAAGTAACGATTATACACGTTGTACAAATTACCACTACCTACTGACTAATTTGGTAAGTAACGATTATACATGTTGTACAAACTAGCACTACCTACTGACTAGTTTGGTAAGTAACGATTATACACGTTGTACAAACTAGCACTACCTTCTGACTAGTTTGGTAAGTAACGATTATATACGTTTTACAAACTACCACTACCTACTGATCAGTTTGGTAAGTAACGATTATACATGTTCTACAAACTATCACTACCTACTGATCAGTTTGTTAAGTAACGATGATACATGTTCTGGAGACTACCACTACCTACTGACTAGTTTAGTAAGTAACGATTACACATGTTCTACAAATTACCACTACCTACTTACTAGTTTGGTAAGTAACGATTATACACGTTGTACAAACTATTACTACCTACTGACTAGTTTGGTAAGTACGATTATACACGTTGTACAAACTACCACTACCTATTGACTAGTTTGGTAAGTAACGATTATATAATTTGTATAAATTACCAATACCTACTGACTAATTTGGTAAGTAACGATTATACATGTTCTACAAACTATCACTACCTACTGACTAGTTTGGTAAGTAACGATTATACATGTTCTATAAATTACCACTATCTACTGACTAGTTCGTCTCTCACTATATTGATGTTGATTTTCATGTTTCTTTAAAAATGTTTGTCTCACTGTGTGTATTTTGTTTTTCGTGTTTCTATAAAAATGTTTTTCTCTGTGTCTGTAGTGTTGTTTTTAATGTTAATAGAAGTGTTTGTCTCAAAGTATGTTGTTCCTCATGTTTATAGAAATGTTGGCCTACAGTAACTCAATGTTGTTGTTAATGTTTATAGAAATGTTGGCCTCACAGTAACTCAATGTTGTTGTTAATGTTTATAGAAGTGTTTGTCTTACTGTATGTCGATGTTGTTTCTCATGTTTATAGAAATGTTGGCCTCACAGTAATTCAATGTTGTTGTTAATGTTTATAGAAGTGTTTGTCTCAAAGTATGTTGATGTTGTTTCTCATGTTTATAGAACTGTTGGCCTCACAGTAACTCAATGTTGTTGTTAATGTTTATAGAAATGTTGGCCTCACAGTAACTCAATGTTGTTGTTAATGTTTATAGAAATGTTGGCCTCACAGTAACTCAATGTTGTTGTTAATGTTTATAGAAGTGTTTGTCTTACTGTATGTTGATGTTGTTTCTCATGTTTATAGAAATGTTGGCCTCACAGTGACTCAATGTTGTTGTTAATGTTTATAGAAGTGTTTGTCTTACTGTATGTTGATGTTGTTTCTCATGTTTAAAGAAATGTTGGCCTCACAGTAAGTCAATGTTGTTGTTAATGTTTATAGAAGTGTTTGTTTCAAAGTATGTTGATGTTGTTTCTCATGTTTATAGAAATGTTGGCCTCACAGTAACTCAATGTTGTTGTTAATGTTTATAGAAATGTTGGCCTCACAGTAACTCAATGTTGTTGTTAATGTTTATAGAAGTGTTTGTCTTACTGTATGTTGATGTTGTTTCTCATGTTTATAGAAATGTTGGCCTCACAGTAACTCAATGTTGTTGTTAATGTTTATAGAAGTGTTTGTCTTACTGTATGTTGATGTTGTTCCTCATGTTTATAGAAATGTTGGCCTCACAGTAACTCAATGTTGTTGTTAATGTTTATAGAAGTGTTTGTCTTACTGTATGTTTATGTTGTTCCTCATGTTTATAGAAATGTTGGCCTCTCAGTAACTCAATGTTGTTGTTAATGTTTATAGAAGTGTTTGTCTTACTGTATGTTTATGTTGTTCCTCATGTTTATAGAAATGTTGGCCTCACAGTAACTCAATGTTGTTGTTAATGTTTATAGAAGTGTTTGTCTTACTGTATGTTTATGTTGTTCCTCATGTTTATAGAAATGTTGGCCTCACAGTAACTCAATGTTGTTGTTAATGTTTATAGAAGTGTTTGTCTTACTGTATGTTTATGTTGTTCCTCATGTTTATAGAAATGTTGGCCTCACAGTAACTCAATGTTGTTGTTAATGTTTATAGAAGTGTTTGTCTTACTGTATGTTTATGTTGTTCCTCATGTTTATAGAAATGTTGGCCTCACAGTAACTCAATGTTGTTGTTAATGTTTATAGAAGTGTTTGTCTTACTGTATGTTTATGTTGTTCCTCATGTTTATAGAAATGTTGGCCTCACAGTAACTCAATGTTGTTGTTAATGTTTATAGAAGTGTTTGTCTTACTGTATGTTTATGTTGTTCCTCATGTTTATAGAAATGTTGGCCTCACAGTAACTCAATGTTGTTGTTAATGTTTATAGAAGTGTTTGTCTTACTGTATGTTTATGTTGTTCCTCATGTTTATAGAAATGTTGGCCTCACAGTAACTCAATGTTGTTGTTAATGTTTATAGAAGTGTTTGTCTTACTGTATGTTTATGTTGTTCCTCATGTTTATAGAAATGTTGGCCTCTCAGTAACTCAATGTTGTTGTTAATGTTTATAGAAGTGTTTGTCTTACTGTATGTTTATGTTGTTCCTCATGTTTATAGAAATGTTGGCCTCACAGTAACTCAATGTTGTTGTTAATGTTTATAGAAGTGTTTGTCTTACTGTATGTTTATGTTGTTCCTCATGTTTATAGAAATGTTGGCCTCACAGTAACTCAATGTTGTTGTTAATGTTTATAGAAGTGTTTGTCTTACTGTATGTTTATGTTGTTCCTCATGTTTATAGAAATGTTGGCCTCACAGTAACTCAATGTTGTTGTTAATGTTTATAGAAGTGTTTGTCTTACTGTATGTTTATGTTGTTCCTCATGTTTATAGAAATGTTGGCCTCACAGTAACTCAATGTTGTTGTTAATGTTTATAGAAGTGTTTGTCTTACTGTATGTTTATGTTGTTCCTCATGTTTATAGAAATGTTGGCCTCACAGTAACTCAATGTTGTTGTTAATGTTTATAGAAGTGTTTGTCTTACTGTATGTTTATGTTGTTCCTCATGTTTATAGAAATGTTGGCCTCACAGTAACTCAATGTTGTTGTTAATGTTTATAGAAGTGTTTGTCTTACTGTATGTTTATGTTGTTCCTCATGTTTATAGAAATGTTGGCCTCACAGTAACTCAATGTTGTTGTTAATGTTTATAGAAGTGTTTGTCTTACTGTATGTTTATGTTGTTCCTCATGTTTATAGAAATGTTGGCCTCACAGTAACTCAATGTTGTTGTTAATGTTTATAGAAGTGTTTGTCTTACTGTATGTTTATGTTGTTCCTCATGTTTATAGAAATGTTGGCCTCACAGTAACTCAATGTTGTTGTTAATGTTTATAGAAGTGTTTGTCTTACTGTATGTTTATGTTGTTCCTCATGTTTATAGAAATGTTGGCCTCACAGTAACTCAATGTTGTTGTTAATGTTTATAGAAGTGTTTGTCTTACTGTATGTTTATGTTGTTCCTCATGTTTATAGAAATGTTGGCCTCACAGTAACTCAATGTTGTTGTTAATGTTTATAGAAGTGTTTGTCTTACTGTATGTTGATGTTGTTCCTCATGTTTATAGAAATGTTGGCCTCACAGTAACTCAATGTTGTTGTTAATGTTTATAGAAGTGTTTGTCTTACTGTTTGTTTATGTTGTTTCTCATGTTTATAGAAATGTTGGCCTCACAGTAACTCAATGTTGTTGTTAATGTTTATAGAAATGTTGGCCTCACAGTAACTCAATGTTGTTGTTAATGTTTATAGAAGTGTTTGTCTTACTGTATGTTGATGTTGTTCCTCATGTTTATAGAAATGTTGGCCTCATAGTAACTCAGTGTTGTTTTTAATGTTTATAGAATTGTTTGTCTCAAAGTATGTTGATGTTGTTCCCCATGTTTATAGAAATGTTGGCCTCACAGTAACTCAATGTTGTTGTTAATGTTTATAGAAGTGTTTGTCTTACTGTATGTTGATGTTGTTCCTCATGTTTATAGAAATGTTGGCCTCACAGTAACTCAATGTTGTTGTTAATGTTTATAGAAGTGTTTGTCTTACTGTATGTTTATGTTGTTCCTCATGTTTATAGAAATGTTGGCCTCACAGTAACTCAATGTTGTTGTTAATGTTTATAGAAGTGTTTGTCTTACTGTATGTTTATGTTGTTCCTCATGTTTATAGAAATGTTGGCCTCACAGTAACTCAATGTTGTTGTTAATGTTTATAGAAGTGTTTGTCTTACTGTATGTTGATGTTGTTCCTCATGTTTATAGAAATGTTGGCCTCACAGTAACTCAATGTTGTTGTTAATGTTTATAGAAGTGTTTGTCTTACTGTATGTTTATGTTGTTCCTCATGTTTATAGAAATGTTGGCCTCACAGTAACTCAATGTTGTTGTTAATGTTTATAGAAGTGTTTGTCTTACTGTATGTTTATGTTGTTCCTCATGTTTATAGAAATGTTGGCCTCACAGTAACTCAATGTTGTTGTTAATGTTTATAGAAGTGTTTGTCTTACTGTATGTTTATGTTGTTCCTCATGTTTATAGAAATGTTGGCCTCTCAGTAACTCAATGTTGTTGTTAATGTTTATAGAAGTGTTTGTCTTACTGTATGTTTATGTTGTTCCTCATGTTTATAGAAATGTTGGCCTCACAGTAACTCAATGTTGTTGTTAATGTTTATAGAAGTGTTTGTCTTACTGTATGTTTATGTTGTTCCTCATGTTTATAGAAATGTTGGCCTCACAGTAACTCAATGTTGTTGTTAATGTTTATAGAAGTGTTTGTCTTACTGTATGTTTATGTTGTTCCTCATGTTTATAGAAATGTTGGCCTCACAGTAACTCAATGTTGTTGTTAATGTTTATAGAAGTGTTTGTCTTACTGTATGTTTATGTTGTTCCTCATGTTTATAGAAATGTTGGCCTCACAGTAACTCAATGTTGTTGTTAATGTTTATAGAAGTGTTTGTCTTACTGTATGTTTATGTTGTTCCTCATGTTTATAGAAATGTTGGCCTCACAGTAACTCAATGTTGTTGTTAATGTTTATAGAAGTGTTTGTCTTACTGTATGTTTATGTTGTTCCTCATGTTTATAGAAATGTTGGCCTCACAGTAACTCAATGTTGTTGTTAATGTTTATAGAAGTGTTTGTCTTACTGTATGTTTATGTTGTTCCTCATGTTTATAGAAATGTTGGCCTCACAGTAACTCAATGTTGTTGTTAATGTTTATAGAAGTGTTTGTCTTACTGTATGTTGATGTTGTTCCTCATGTTTATAGAAATGTTGGCCTCACAGTAACTCAATGTTGTTGTTAATGTTTATAGAAGTGTTTGTCTTACTGTATGTTTATGTTGTTCCTCATGTTTATAGAAATGTTGGCCTCACAGTAACTCAATGTTGTTGTTAATGTTTATAGAAGTGTTTGTCTTACTGTATGTTTATGTTGTTCCTCATGTTTATAGAAATGTTGGCCTCACAGTAACTCAATGTTGTTGTTAATGTTTATAGAAGTGTTTGTCTTACTGTATGTTGATGTTGTTCCTCATGTTTATAGAAATGTTGGCCTCACAGTAACTCAATGTTGTTGTTAATGTTTATAGAAGTGTTTGTCTTACTGTTTGTTTATGTTGTTTCTCATGTTTATAGAAATGTTGGCCTCACAGTAACTCAATGTTGTTGTTAATGTTTATAGAAATGTTGGCCTCACAGTAACTCAATGTTGTTGTTAATGTTTATAGAAGTGTTTGTCTTACTGTATGTTGATGTTGTTCCTCATGTTTATAGAAATGTTGGCCTCATAGTAACTCAGTGTTGTTTTTAATGTTTATAGAATTGTTTGTCTCAAAGTATGTTGATGTTGTTCCCCATGTTTATAGAAATGTTGGCCTCACAGTAACTCAATGTTGTTATTAATGTTTATAGAAGTGTTTGTCTTACTGTATGTTTATGTTGTTCCTCATGTTTATAGAAATGTTGGCCTCACAGTAACTCAATGTTGTTGTTAATGTTTATAGAAGTGTTTGTCTTACTGTGTGTTGATGTTGTTCCTCATGTTTATAGAAATGTTGGCCTCACAGTAACTCAATGTTGTTGTTAATGTTTATAGAAGTGTTTGTCTTACTGTATGTTGATGTTGTTCGCAGTGGATTGTTGGTTCTTTAGACTTACCTCCGCGTAGATTGGGAATTATACTAATATATTACTAGTTATACATATTGACTGATTTTAAAGTTAGAAGAACACGGATTAACCCTTCACAGTTCACAGACTTTCACTATTTGTAATTTATAATAGATATATATTACATATGCAGTATATAATTTTCTATTTCTTGCTATGAAACTGATTTTATTGGATGCGTCGTGGTGGTAGTTGTCATGGTGATAAACTGACCTTTGGTATATTATTTTTACATGATCTACGTTTTCCTCGAGGTCATGGATGATTCGTGGAACTCGAGAGTTCTGGAATTCGGGGCCATAAACGTCACTGGTTTCAGAATGGTGCAGCCCAATGGACTGGAATATCGAAAACTTCTGTTGAAATGGCAAAAGAAGGAACCGTTAGGAAAAACTTCAGTTACATTTCTGTAAGTAAAAAAACAGAAATGGATACACTGTACTGTAACTGGGTACATCTCTGTAAGTAGAAACACAGAGATGGATACCCTGTATTATAACTAGTTACATCTCTTTAAGTAGTAACACAGAGATGGATACCCTGTATTATAACTAGTTACACCTCTTTAAGTAGTAACACAGAGATGGATACTCTGTATTATAACTAGTTACATCTGTGTAAGTAGAAACACAGAGATGGATACACTGCATTATAAGTAGTTACATCTCTTTAAGGTGAAACACAGAGATGGATACCCTGTATTATAATTAGTTACATCTCTGTAAGTAAAAACACAGAGATGGATACCCTGTACTGTAATATCAGTATAATTTATATAATTGGAACGTATCCTAATGTAACAAATGTGTACATATGTTATATAGTATAGTTCTATTGTTGAATTCCACAGTAACAAATGTGTACATATATTATATAGTGTAGTTCTATTGTTGAATTCTACAGTAACAAATGTGTACATATATTATATAGTGTAATTCTATTGTTGAATTCCACAGTAACAAATGTGTACATATATTATATAGTGTAGTTCTATTGTTGAATCCCAGAGTAACGAATGTGTACATATATTATATAGTGTAATTCTATTGTTGAATTCTACAGTAACAAATGTGTACATATATTATATAGTGTAGTTCTATTGTTTAATTCTACAGCAACAAATGTGTACATATGTTATATAGTGTAATTCTATTGTTGAATCCCACAGTAACAAATGTGTACAGATATTATATAGTGTAGTTCTACTGTTGAATCCCACAGTAACAAATGTGTACAGATATTATACAGTGTAGTTCTATTGTTGAATACATATAGTTAGATTCCTGAATCCTTCCATAAATTTAAAATTATTTAAACATGAACTCATCACACTAGAGAACTACTGAAAGCTAACATTTATATTGTTTGTGATGCTTCCTACTGTCGTTAGACTGAGATCGCACTTGTCTACGATGGAGTGAAAGTCATTCTCAGTACGTTCGACCGGCTGCTTGCTGCTAACCCCGATCTCTTCAGGAACAACTTTAGACGGGGTAAAGTTTATAACAACGGTACGAAGGGTATTATTTGTAATAGAGCTCCCCTCATTCCGTGGGAACATGGAAAACGTATCTTCGAGCAATTGAAAAAGGTAACACAGAAAAAATATTATTTTATTATATAGCTGGTAATTATCCCTTCGTAGTAAAAATATTATTTTATTTTATAGCTGGTAATTATCCCTTCGTAGTAAAAATATTATTTTATTATATAGCTGGTAATTATCCCTTCGTAGTAAAAATATTATTTTATTATATAGCTGGTAATTATCCCTTCGTAGAAAAAATATTATTTTATTATATAGCTGGTAATTATCCCTTCGTAGTAAAAATATTATTTTATTATATAGCTAGTAATTATCCCTTCGTAGTAAAAATATTATTTTATTATATAGCTAGTAATTAACCCTTCGTAGTAAAAATATTATTTTATTATATAGCTAGTAATTAATCCTTCGTAGTAAAAATATTTTATTATATAGCTAATAATTAACCCTTCGTAGTAAAAATATTATTTTATTATATAGCTAGTAATTAATCCTTCGTAGTAAAAATATTTTATTATATAGCTAATAATAATTAACCCTTCGTAGTAAAAATATTATTTTATTATATAGCTAGTAATTATCCCTTCGTAGTAAAAATATTATTTTATTATATAGCTAGTAATTAACCCTTCGTAATAAAAATATTATTTTGTTATTTAGCTGGTAATTAACCCTTCGTAGTTAAAATATTATTTTATTATATAGTTAGTAATTAACCCTTCGTAGTAAAAATATTATTTTGTTATATAGCTAGTAATTAACCCTTCGTAGTAAAAATATTATTTTATTATATAGCTAGTAATTAACTCTTCGTAGTAAAAATATTATTTTATTATATAGCTAGTAATTAACCCTTCGTAGTAAAAATATTATTTTATTATATAGCTAGTAATTAACCCTTCGTAGTAAAAATATTATTTTTATGTCGAAGAAACGTCAGCTGAGAAACATTCATTACCATCTGTCGTTAACAGGTTTGAACTTAAAGTAAAATAATTGTTTAATGGATATATACCGAACAAATTGGTTTCTTAGTGTACCTCTGGCACTGTTAGAAAGTTGATACTCAATTAGCTTATTAAATATTATAAATCTGACAATACAATGTTTCCGTTAGATGGAAGAACATACTATAATTTACAACATAAACATTTGATTTTCGTGGCCCTATTGTGAGTTAGATGGACGAATTTAGATGATTGTAACAGTAATAACGTTATTGACGAATTTAGATGATTGTAACAGTAATAACGTTATTGACGAATTTAGGAAGGTGATTGTAACAGTAATAACGTTCTCCCATATCAAACAAGTAATATCGTTTAAAAAAAACACATTAGCTCACTACCAACGTTTATAAAAAATCATAGAGAAACATTACTTTATTACTGACATCTTAGGATATCATAGAGAAACATTAGTTCATTATTGACTAAGACGGATATCATAGAGAAACATTAGTTCATTATTGACGTCTTAGGAAAGTATAAACAAATATTAGTGCACTATTGAGGTTTTAAGAAATCATGAACAAACATTACTTCACTATTCACGTCTTAGTAAATCATAGACGAACATTAGTACACTGTTGAGGTCTTAAGAAAGCGTGGACAGACATTAGTTCACTATTGACGTCTTAAGAAATCTTAGACGAACATTAGCCCTCTGTTGGATATATTAGAAAACATAATAAAACCTGGTACATTGTATTAACATGTTCAGTTCCTTGATTGATGGTAAGTAAACATCACTAATATTCAACAATTCCCTGCTGGTAGTTTTGTATAAAGGTTTCTTTGTCAGCTGATTCGTTTAGAAAGCGAGGTCTTCACGAGTCACTCTTCTAATTTCTCACTAGAGGGTCTTACCAGCCTTAGTATAAAATCTCTGTCTTAACGTCATGGTCCGCTCTCTAAAGCAATTTGTGGCATTTATAAACGTTGATGTTTTTTAAATCCGGTTAGACATTAATATCCAAACATTATCTACCTAGTCTATCACGAGTAGAGAATGATATTGAAACTGCGAGGCTTAAGGTAATGTGTGAAATGTTTTAACACATTACCGTAAGCCTCGTAATTTCAAAATTATATGTGAAATGTTTTAACTTTGTAAGAAGGAGCTCACATAACTTATCGTTTGATAGTACATTTTATTAGACTGCCGTGTATAAAGTTCCTAATAAAAGCGTTTATAATATATTCACGTACATTTGGACTTTGAGCAATAGATAAGGCAATTTCATTCATGTTGTTTCGTACAAAGAAAGCGAGTTTAACGACGCCCCAAGTATCAAAACATTTTCTAGCGGTAATGAGGCCCGAATAATCCGGCCTGGTCACATGGTTTCACGTTATAAATATATTCACGAAAAATAAACACTATACACGTTCTGAAAACAGTATCAAAGAATAAGCCAACCTTTAACTGAAACTTTCAAAAATATCTAAGAACAACGACAGTACACCCTACTATTTTAATATAAATATAAGACAAAGTCTTACTAATTCAGTATATAGACAGTAGGGCACTAAAATACACAGACTGTGGTAGTTACATCTGAACTTTATCAACGGTGGACATATTAAGTTATAAATCCTACAGAATAGTGGATGTAATATTACTGGTGGACATACTGAGTTGTACATGGTGTAGAATAGTGGATGTAATATTACTGGTGGACATACTGAGTTATACATGGTGTAGAATGGTGGATGTAATATTACTGGTGGACATACTAAGTTATACATCCAGTAGAATGGTGGATGTAATATTACTGGTGGACATACTAAGTTATACATCCAGTAAAATGATGGATGTAATATTACTGGTGGACATACTAAGTTATACATCCAGTAGAATGGTGGATGTAATATTACTGGTGGACATACTAAGTTATACATCCAGTAGAATGGTGGATGTAATATTACTGGTGGACATACTAAGTTATACATCCAGTAAAATGATGGATGTAATATTACTGGTGGACATACTAAGTTATACATCCAGTAGAATGATGGATGTAGTATTACTGGTGGACATACTAAGTTATACATCCAGTAGAATGGTGGATGTAATATTACTGGTGGACATACTAAGTTATACATCCAGTAAAATTATGGATGTAATATTACTGGTGGACATACTAAGTTATACATCCAGTAGAATGGTGGATGTAATATTACTGGTGGACATACTAAGTTATACATCCAGTAGAATGGTGGATGTAATATTACTGGTGGACATACTAAGTTATACATCCAGTAAAATGATGGATGTAATATTACTGGTGGACATACTAAGTTATACATCCAGTAGAATGATGGATGTAATATTACTGGTGGACATACTAAGTTATACATCCAGTAGAATGGTGGATGTAATATTACTGGTGGACATACTGAGTTATACATGGTGTAGAATGGTGGATGTAATATTACTGGTGGACATACTGAGTTATACATCCAGTAAAATGATGGATGTAATATTACTGGTGGACATACTAAGTTATACATCCAGTAAAATTATGGATGTAATATTACTGGTGGACATACTAAGTTATACATCCAGTAGAATGGTGGATGTAATATTACTGGTGGACATACTAAGTTATACATCCAGTAAAATGATGGATGTAATACTACTGGTGGACATACTGAGTTATACATCCAGTAAAATGATGGATGTAATATTACTGGTGGACATACTAAGTTATACATCCAGTAGAATGGTGGATGTAATATTACTGGTGGACATACTAAGTTATACATCCAGTAAAATGATGGATGTAATATTACTGGTGGACATACTAAGTTATACATCCAGTAAAATGATGGATGTAATATTACTGGTGGACATACTAAGTTATACATCCAGTAGAATGGTGGATGTAATACTACTGGTGGACATACTAAGTTATACATGGTGTAGAATGGTGGATGTAATATTACTGGTGGACATACTAAGTTATACATGGTGTAGAATGGTGGATGTAATATTACTGGTGGACATACTAAGTTATACATCCAGTAAAATGGTGGATGTAATATTACTGGTGGACATACTAAGTCATACATCCAGTAAAATGATGGATGTAATAATCCTGGTGGACATACTAAGTTATACATCCAGTAAAATGATGGATGTAATATTACTGGTGGACATACTAAGTTATACATGGTGTAGAATGGTGGATGTAATATTACTGGTGGACATACTAAGTTATACATCCAGTAGAATGGTGGATGTAATATTACTGGTGCACATACTAAGTTATACATCCAGTAAAATGGTGGATGTAATATTACTGGTGGACATACTAAGTTATACATCCAGTAGAATGGTGGATGTAATATTACTGGTGGACATACTAAGTTATACATCCAGTAAAATTATGGATGTAATATTACTGGTGGACATACTAAGTTATACATCCAGTAGAATGGTGGATGTAATATTACTGGTGGACATACTAAGTTATACATCCAGTAGAATGGTGGATGTAATATTACTGGTGGACATACTGAGTTATACATGGTGTAGAATGGTGGATGTAATATTACTGGTGGACATACTGAGTTATACATCCAGTAAAATGATGGATGTAATATTACTGGTGGACATACTAAGTTATACATCCAGTAAAATTATGGATGTAATATTACTGGTGGACATACTAAGTTATACATCCAGTAAAATGATGGATGTAATACTACTGGTAAACATACTGAGTTATACATCCAGTAAAATGATGGATGTAATATTACTGGTGGACATACTAAGTTATACATCCAGTAAAATGATGGATGTAGTATTACTGGTGGACATACTAAGTTATACATCCAGTAGAATGGTGGATGTAATATTACTGGTGGACATACTAAGTTATACATCCAGTAAAATTATGGATGTAATATTACTGGTGGACATACTAAGTTATACATCCAGTAGAATGGTGGATGTAATATTACTGGTGGACATACTAAGTTATACATCCAGTAGAATGGTGGATGTAATATTACTGGTGGACATACTAAGTTATACATCCAGTAAAATGATGGATGTAATATTACTGGTGGACATACTAAGTTATACATCCAGTAAAATGATGGATGTAGTATTACTGGTGGACATACTAAGTTATACATCCAGTAGAATGGTGGATGTAATATTACTGGTGGACATACTAAGTTATACATCCAGTAAAATTATGGATGTAATATTACTGGTGGACATACTAAGTTATACATCCAGTAGAATGGTGGATGTAATATTACTGGTGGACATACTAAGTTATACATCCAGTAGAATGGTGGATGTAATATTACTGGTGGACATACTGAGTTATACATGGTGTAGAATGGTGGATGTAATATTACTGGTGGACATACTGAGTTATACATCCAGTAAAATGATGGATGTAATATTACTGGTGGACATACTAAGTTATACATCCAGTAAAATGATGGATGTAATATTACTGGTGGACATACTAAGTCATACATCCAGTAGAATGGTGGATGTAATATTACTGGTGGACATACTAAGTTATACATCCAGTAAAATGATGGATGTAATACTACTGGTGGACATACTGAGTTATACATCCAGTAAAATGATGGATGTAATATTACTGGTGGACATACTAAGTTATACATCCAGTAGAATGGTGGATGTAATATTACTGGTGGACATACTAAGTTATACATCCAGTAAAATGATGGATGTAATATTACTGGTGGACATACTAAGTTATACATCCAGTAAAATGATGGATGTAATATTACTGGTGGACATACTAAGTTATACATCCAGTAGAATGGTGGATGTAATACTACTGGTGGACATACTAAGTTATACATGGTGTAGAATGGTGGATGTAATATTACTGGTGGACACACTAAGTTATACATGGTGTAGAATGGTGGATGTAATATTACTGGTGGACATACTAAGTTATACATCCAGTAAAATGGTGGATGTAATATTACTGGTGGACATACTAAGTCATACATCCAGTAAAATGATGGATGTAATAATCCTGGTGGACATACTAAGTTATACATCCAGTAAAATGATGGATGTAATATTACTGGTGGACATACTAAGTTATACATGGTGTAGAATGGTGGATGTAATATTACTGGTGGACATACTAAGTTATACATCCAGTAGAATGGTGGATGTAATATTACTGGTGCACATACTAAGTTATACATCCAGTAAAATGGTGGATGTAATATTACTGGTGGACATACTAAGTTATACATCCAGTAGAATGGTGGATGTAATATTACTGGTGGACATACTAAGTTATACATCCAGTAAAATTATGGATGTAATATTACTGGTGGACATACTAAGTTATACATCCAGTAGAATGGTGGATGTAATATTACTGGTGGACATACTAAGTTATACATCCAGTAGAATGGTGGATGTAATATTACTGGTGGACATACTGAGTTATACATGGTGTAGAATGGTGGATGTAATATTACTGGTGGACATACTGAGTTATACATCCAGTAAAATGATGGATGTAATATTACTGGTGGACATACTAAGTTATACATCCAGTAAAATTATGGATGTAATATTACTGGTGGACATACTAAGTTATACATCCAGTAAAATGATGGATGTAATACTACTGGTAAACATACTGAGTTATACATCCAGTAAAATGATGGATGTAATATTACTGGTGGACATACTAAGTTATACATCCAGTAGAATGGTGGATGTAATATTACTGGTGGACATACTAAGTTATTCATCCAGTAAAATGATGGATGTAATATTACTGGTGGACATACTAAGTTATACATCCAGTAAAATGATGGATGTAATATTACTGGTGGACATACTAAGTTATACATCCAGTAGAATGGTGGATGTAATGCTACTGGTGGACATACTAAGTTATACATGGTGTAGAATGGTGGATGTAATATTACTGGTGGACATACTAAGTTATACATCCAGTAGAATGGTGGATGTAATATTACTGGTGGACATACTGAGTTATACATGGTGTAGAATGGTGGATGTAATATTACTGGTGGACATACTAAGTTATACATGGTGTAGAATGGTGGATGTAATATTACTGGTGGACATACTAAGTTATACATCCAGTAGAATGGTGGATGTAATATTACTGGTGGACATACTAAGTTATACATCCAGTAAAATGATGGATGTAATATTACTGGTGGACATACTAAGTTATACATGGTGTAGAATGGTGGATGTAATATTACTGGTGGACATACTAAGTTATACATCCAGTAGAATGGTGGATGTAATATTACTGGTGCACATACTAAGTTATACATCCAGTAAAATGGTGGATGTAATATTACTGGTGGACATACTGAGTTATACATGGTGTAGAATGGTGGATGTAATATTACTGGTGGACATACTAAGTTATACATCCAGTAGAATGGTGGATGTAATATTACTGGTGGACATACTAAGTTATACATGGTATAGAATGGTGGATGTAATATTACTGGTGGACATACTGAGTTATACATCCAGTAAAATGATGGATGTAATATTACTGGTCGACAATCTTAGTTATACATCTTGTCCCAAGATCACATCCTTCGACTGCTTGTGGTGCTAGATACTGCTGAACTAGTGATCGTAGTCTGATAAGTGAGCGACCAGCAGTAATGAAGAAAGTGTATAATGATTTTATATAAATGATTGAAATACAGTATTTTAAAATGAATAATTTGTGGTATACGTTAACAGTGAGTTCACCTTATAATCTGTAAAACATTATGTATTGAAATGTATCTTCAAGTGTTTTAGTGTATGCTTTACACATTTTTTATACCGACAATTGTGTTATTTAGACGAACTGAGTGAAGTTAACTTTAAAGTGAAAACTCTAATTAAATGTTTAGAGAAACAATGAAATACGTAAGAAGAAATAACTTTTTGTAACGTTACGTATTTGTGTTCTTATTCAATTTTACAGACGAAAATAGTAGGCCTAACTGGAAATATTACATTTGATGACACAGGATCTAGAACTAATTTCACAGTTGATATTGTGGAGATGACAGTTAACAGTGAGATGACCAAGGTATGTTCATTTAAGGTATTGTGTTTTGTTGTAAAATAGAAAATCAACCATCACATGACTGAGGATATAAAGTAGAACATCAACCATCACATGACTGAGAAAATAAAATAAACATCAACCATCCACATGACTGGGGAGATAAAATAGAACATCAACCATCCATATGACTAAGGAGATAAAAATAGAACATCAACCATCACATGACTGAGGAAATAAAATAGAACATCAACCATCCACATGACTGAGGAGATAAAAATAGAACATCAACCATTCACATGACTGAGGAGATAAAAATAGAACATCAACCATCACATGACTGAAGAAATAAAATAGAACATCAATCATCCACATGACTGGGGAGATAAAATAGAACATCAACCATCCACATGACTGAGATAAAAATAGAACATCAACCATCACATGACTGAGGAAATAAAATAGAACATCAACCATCCACATGACTGAGGAGATAAAATAGAACATCAACCATCACATGACTGAGGAGATAAAATAGAACATCAACCATCCACATGACTGGGGAGATAAAATAGAACATCAACCATCACATGACTGAGGAGATTGTTTCAGAAGTTCTTGCAGCTCATTCTATAACAAAATTAAGAAAATGTTGTTGTAATTACGATTTTTTGAAGTTGAATAATTTAAATTATGTATTTTATGTTGCTGGTTAGGACTGAACTTTAGTATAGAACTTGGACACAGGTCAGACATATTTAAACAAAAGACTGGAGGTACATCTGTGTTGGTTGTCGTGGTAATAAGGAATGTATTTATATTTAATAACCACACTGGTCAATATAAAATGTAGCTAAGCTATTTATCTAAACTGGTTGTCATTGTAGTGAAATTTGTATTATTTCTACCATAGTTTCTGAAATAGATTACTATTGCTAATATACAGCCATAGGACAGTTACCATGGTCTTTGTGTTGTTACTACACCATACCAATAGATTCCATGGTTCCTAAGACTATTTTTCTCATACTTAGCAGAAGCTAAAATTATCGTTCTTTAGACAGTAACTATGTAACTTCCAGTATTCTGTACTTGTTACATTTACTGCATATCAGAGGGTTAGATATTACGACTTGTATGTGTCTTACAGTTCAACTACCAAGTTTTAAACAACATGTCTATATTTAGTTTACACTCTTAAGTTTCTGATACCAACTGTTCGATATTAACCATTAAGTTTATGATGAAAGCTGATAGCGTTAAATCATAAGTTTCTGATACCAGTTGTTGGAATTAATTATTAACTTTATTGTATCACCTATTAGCATTAACCATTAAGTTCTGGATATCATCTGCTGGACGTTAAGCCTTTAGTTTAGTGTATCACCTATTAGCATTAACCATTAAGTTCTGGATATCATCTGTTGGACGTTAAGCCTTTAGTTTAGTGTATCACCTATTAGCATTAACCATTAAGTTCTGAATATTATCTGTTGGACGTTAAGCCTTTAGTTTAGTGTATCACCTATTAGCATTAACCATTAAGTTCTGGATATCATCTGTTGGACGTTAAGCCTTTAGTTTAGTGTATCACCTATTAGCATTAACCATTAAGTTCTGGATATCATCTGCTGGACGTTAAGCCTTTAGTTTATTGTATCACCTATTAGCATTAACCATTAAGTTCTGGATATCATCTGCTGGACGTTAAGCCTTTAGTTTAGTGTATCACCTATTAGCATTAACCATTAAGTTCTGGATATCATCTGTTGGACGTTAAGCCTTTAGTTTAGTGTATCACCTATTAGCATTAACCATTAAGTTCTGGATATCATCTGCTGGACGTTAAGCCTTTAGTTTAGTGTATCACCTATTAGCATTAACCATTAAGTTCTGGATATCATCTGTTGGACGTTAAGCCTTTAGTTTAGTGTATCACCTATTAGCATTAACCATTAAGTTCTGAATATTATCTGTTGGACGTTAAGCCTTTAGTTTAGTGTATCACCTATTAGCATTTACCATTAAGTTCTGGATATCATCTGTTGGACGTTAAGCCTTTAGTTTAGTGTATCACCTATTAGCATTAACCATTAAGTTCTGGATATCATCTGCTGGACGTTAAGCCTTTAGTTTATTGTATCACCTATTAGCATTAACCATTAAGTTCTGGATATCATCTGCTGGACGTTAAGCCTTTAGTTTAGTGTATCACCTATTAGCATTAACCATTAAGTTCTGGATATCATCTGTTGGACGTTAAGCCTTTAGTTTAGTGTATCACCTATTAGCATTAACCATTAAGTTCTGGATATCATTTGCTGGACGTTAAGCCTTTAGTTTAGTGTATCACCTATTAGCATTAACCATTGAGTTCTGGATATCATCTGTTGGACGTTAAGCCTTTAGTTTAGTGTATCACCTATTAGCATTAACCATTAAGTTCTGAATATTATCTGTTGGACGTTAAGCCTTTAGTTTATTGTATCACCTATTAGCATTAACCATTAAGTTCTGGATATCAACTGTTGGAGATTAACCTTTAAGTTTCTGACGCCACCTGTTGGACACTCTTCACAGATAGCAGAGTGGCGAGATACACACGGTCTGAGGCTGTGTTCACCTGTCTACCGGAGGGTAAAACAAGACACAGGATTTGAAAACAAGACCTACATAGTGACAAGTATCTTGGTAAGGGAAATTTTCTACACGTTTAATATCAGTTATAACATACAGCGTATAAATACCTGTATGTAGTTTTTCAGTTACTACATATTTAGTATCAGTTACTATATCATTTATCATAAACTAATACATGTCCAGTACGAGTTACTATATCACTTATCATAAACTAATACATGTCCAGTAACACTTACTATATCATAAACTAAAACATGTTCAGTAACACTTACTATATCATAAACTAAAACATGTTGAGTATCACTTACTAAATCACTTATCATAAACTCATTTCTTTAGTATCAGTTACTACATCACATATAAACAAATACATGTTCAGTAACAGTTACTATATCACAAACTAATTCATGTCCAGAAAGTTATTATATCACTTATGATAAATTAATAAATGATCAGTATCAAATATCATGTTCTTAGTATTACTTATCATATATAAAATAATATCTATTATTATCTCTGCAAGTTACCACTGCATTGAACAGTTTAACACTGTGTTTTAATACAAGTTACAACTGTATGGAACAGTCTAACATAAGTTACCGCAGTATGGAACAGTTTAAAACTAGATACCATATTATTGCATAGTTTGAGAACAGTTACCACTGTATGGAAAAGTTTAACAGTGTGGTATAATACCAGTTACCAATGTATGGAACAGTCTAACACTGTGGATCAATACCAGTTACTACTGTATTCAAGTTTAACACTGTGCTTTAATACCAGTTACCACTCTATGCAACAGTTTAACACTGTGCTTTAATTCCAGTTACCATAGTACGGAACAGAATATCACCGTGATTTAACATCCGTTATTGCACTATGGAACAGTTTAACACCGTGATTTAATACCAATTATAACAGTATAGAACAGTTTAACACTGTGGTTCAATACCAGCTACCACTGTGTTGAACACTTTAACACTGTGGTTTAATATCATTTACCTCTGTATGGAACAGTTTAACACTGTGGTTTAATACCAGTTACCACTGTATGGAACAGTTCAACACTGTGGTTAAATACCAATTACAACTTTAATGAAAGTTTGGACACTGTGGTTAAATACCAGTTACAACTGTAATGAACGTTTGGACACTGTGGTTTAGCATCAATTACCACTGTATGGAAGAGTTTAACACTGTGATTTAATACAGTTACTACTGTATGGAACAGTTTAACACTGTGGGTTAATTATAGTTCCCATAGTATGGAACAGTTTAGCACCATATTTAACACCCGTTACTAAAGTATGGAACAGTGGAACACTGTGATTCAATACCAATTATAACACTATAGAACAGTTTAACATCATGGCTTAATAGCAGTTACCACAGGCTTGAACAGTTTAATACCAGTTACCACTGTAAGGAACACTTTAACACGGTGTTTTGATAACAGTTACTACCGTACAGAAGAATTTAACACTGGTTTAATCCCAATTAAAACTGTACTGAACAGTTTTATAATGTGGTTTAATACCAGTTGCCTCTGTATGGAACACTTTAAAACTGTGGTTTAATTCCTGTTACTACTACACTGAACGGCTTAAAACTGTGGTGTAATACCAGTTACCACTGTATGGAAGAGTTTAACACCAGTTACCACAGTATGGAACAATTTAACTGTGGACTAATGACACTGATAACAGTATAGAAGAGTTCAACACAATGGTTTAATACCAGTTACCACAGTATAGAACAGTGTAATGCCGTGGTTAAAAACTAGTTTTCACTGTATGGAACAGTTTAGCATCATGATTTAACACCAGTTACCACAGTATGGAACACTTTAACACCGTGGTTTAACACCAGTTACCATTATTATGGAACAGTTTAACACCGTGGTTTAACACCAGTTATCACAGTATAAAACAGTTTAACATCGTGTTTTAACACCAGTTACTATGGAACAGTTTAACACCGTGGTTTAACACTAGTTACCACTATATGGAACAGTTTAACACCGTAAGTTAACACCAGTTACCATTATATGGAACAGTTTAACACCGTGGTTTAACACTAGTTACCACAGTATGGAACAGTTTAACACCGTGGTTTAACACCAGTTACTATCGAATAGTTTAACACCGTGGTTTAACACCAGTTACTATCAAATACTTTCACACCGTGGTTTAACACCAGTTACCACATTATATCTTTGACAATTATATGTACTCGTTCCTTATCGATTACAACATTTTAACTTATTTCATTCATGACTCAGAGCTAAGGTTGTGTATTTATGAAGTTAGCTTTGGGATTTCACACCCATGGTACACACACCAGAGCCAGATACTGAGTGACAGCTAAAACTAAATTTTATGAAGATATTTAATGTGTTTTACCACAGCCTGGTCTAGTTTAAAACTTTGTTTTCTTCCAGGTGACACCTTAAGTTTAGTCTGTGGTTAAAAAAACACACTACAAACATGCCGACAAGTATAATACACCCTAGATAAGAGATGGTGAATTTAATTTGAATATTTTAAAGAACGTTATAGTCACCATATTTTTATACTTTCCCAAGGATGTAGAAAATTATAGAACAAGTTTCACACGTATTATGGTCATAATTTTATAGCATATAAGAGGTTTAACACTTTTCAGTGGAAAGAAACAATATAATTATGTGTTGGAACAGGAGGAACCTTACCTTATGTACAAGAAGTCAGAACCAGGAGAATATCTGGAAGGAAACGACAGATTTGAAGGATTCTGTAAAGATCTGGCAGAATTGATAGCAAAACACCTGAACTTTGATTATATTCTGAAGCTCGTGAACGACTCGAACTATGGAGGCCAAGATCCAAGCTCTCCTGCTGGTTGGAATGGGATGGTTGGAGAACTTATTCGCAAGGTAGGTCATGACCTCGTCTGCGGGACGATAGGTAAACTATCATAGTTGTGTTAGCTGTTAGATCTAGTCATGTAAGATAAACAGAAAAATACATGATTAAGTCGGCTGTGAGATACAGTCATGTAGGAGAGAAAAATCCATGGTTCTGTCAGCTGTCAGATTTTATCATGTGGGATAAACAGAACAATCCATGGTTGTGTCAGCTGTCAGATTTAATTATGTGGGATAAACAGAACAATCCATGGTTGTGTCAGCTGTCAGATTTAATTATGTGGGATAAACAGAAAAATCCATAATTATGTGAGCTGATAGATCTAATCATGTAAGATAAACAGAAAAACCCATGGTTACGTCAGCTGTGAGATCTAGTCATGTAAGATAAACAGAAAAACCCATAGTTACGTCAGCTGTGAGATCTAGTCATGTAAGATAAACAGAAGAACCCATGGTTACGTCAGCTGTGAGATCTAGTCATGTAAAATAAACAGAAAAACCCATGGTTACGTCAGCTGTGAGATCTAGTCATGTAAGACAAACAGAAAAACCCATGGTTACGTCAGCTGTGAGATCTAGTCATGTAAGATAAACAGAAAAACCCATGGTTACGTCAGCTGTGAGATCTAGTCATGTAGGATAGATAAACAGAAAAATCCATGGTTACGTCAGCTGCGAGATCTAGTCATGTAGGATAGATAAACAGAAAAATCCATGGTTACGTCAGCTGTGAGATCTAGTCATGTAGGATAGATAAAGAGAAAAATCCATGGTTACGTCAGCTGCGAGATCTAGTCATGTAGGATAGATAAACAGAAAAACCCATGGTTACGTCAGCTGCGAGATCTAGTCATGTAAGATAAACAGAAAACCCCATGGTTACGTCAGATGCGAGATCTAGTCATGTAGGATAGATAAACAAATCCATAACTATGTCAGCTGACAGATCTAGTGATGTATCCAGATTTTACTGGTAAGTACATCTGGAATATGATCCTACTTTGTAAAGATCAACTTTGTGTATGTGTGTAATGATCAAAGATCACAAAATAAAAACAATCTCTGTTAACATTGGGGGGGGTCACATTATTTTTTGCTCTATAACGCAGTAAAAATGTTCGGTCTTCAATGAAACCTTGTGGACATGGAACATGGTTATGCCAAAAATAGTCCGTGTCCGTTGATAACAGCGGATATACTGGAGAGCCAAATATGACCAGTCCTTCGTGGCTGATATAAATGCTCTACTGACTGCCCTCTAGTTAGACTTGTACTATCACATTGTGCAGTTGTTTCATGACAGTTCATTTCTTAACGTTCCACTTCTCCTCATGTTTATATCATACATCACGTTTCTTGATATTTGAATGCCCACTGATAACTGGTTTTTTAAAAGAAACAATAAAATAGATTACTATCGTATCATTTGAACTCTACAAATAAATTAGGATAATATTCATATGAAGCAAATCGGTCGTTTATAAAAAGAAAAACGAGTCGCTTTAGCAAAAAACATTTTTTTGTAATTTTTCTGGAATGTTTTCTCTATCAAGACAATAAAAAATCAAAACATTTTCAATATCGAACTGTAGGTGCTAAAAACGCCCTCTGGAAACCGTTATATTTCAGTTCAATATTTTTAAAACATCAGAAAGAAATTCTAAACAATGAGTTTTCTAAAGACGAGTATGTTTTACCTGTTTGCAGCAACTCGTCCTGACAAGATCTGTATATATTGTGTAAATGTTTTACCTGTTTGCAGCAACTCGTCCTGACAAGATCTGTATATATTGTGTAAATGTTTTACCTGTTTGCAGCAACTCGTCCTGACAAGATCTGTATATATTGTGTAAATGTTTTACCTGTTTGCAGCAACTCGTCCTGACAAGATCTGCATATATTGTGTAAATGTTTTGCCTGTTTGCAGCAACTCGTCCTGACAAGATCTGCATATATTGTGTAAATGTTTTACCTGTTTGCAGCAACTCGTCCTGACAAGATCTGCATATATTGTGTAAATGTTTTACCTGTTTGCAGCAACTCGTCCTGACAAGATCTGTATATATTGTGTAAATGTTTTACCTGTTTGCAGCAACTCGTCCTGACAAGATCTGTATATATTGTGTAAATGTTTTACCTGTTTGCAGCAACTCGTCCTGACAAGATCTGTATATATTGTGTAAATGTTTTACCTGTTTGCAGCAACTCGTCCTGACAAGATCTGTATATATTGTGTAAATGTTTTACCTGTTTGCAGCAACTCGTCCTGACAAGATCTGTATATATTGTGTAAATGTTTTACCTGTTTGCAGCAACTCGTCCTGACAAGATCTGCATATATTGTGTAAATGTTTTACCTGTTTGCAGCAACTCGTCCTGACAAGATCTGCATATATTGTGTAAATGTTTTACCTGTTTGCAGCAACTCGTCCTGACAAGATCTGCATATATTGTGTAAATGTTTTACCTGTTTGCAGCAACTCGTCCTGACAAGATCTGCATATATTGTGTAAATGTTTTACCTGTTTGCAGCAACTCGTCCTGACAAGATCTGCATATATTGTGTAAATGTTTTACCTGTTTGCAGCAACTCGTCCTGACAAGATCTGTATATATTGTGTAAATGTTTTACCTGTTTGCAGCAACTCGTCCTGACAAGATCTGTATATATTGTGTAAATGTTTTACCTGTTTGCAGCAACTCGTCCTGACAAGATCTGTATATATTGTGTAAATGTTTTACCTGTTTGCAGCAACTCGTCCTGACAAGATCTGTATATATTGTGTAAATGTTTTACCTGTTTGCAGCAACTCGTCCTGACAAGATCTGTATATATTGTGTAAATGTTTTACCTGTTTGCAGCAACTCGTCCTGACAAGATCTGTATATATTGTGTAAATGTTTTACCTGTTTGCAGCAACTCGTCCTGACAAGATCTGGATATATTGTGTAAATGTTTTACCTGTTTGCAGCAACTCGTCCTGACAAGATCTGCATATATTGTGTAAATGTTTTACCTGTTTGCAGCAACTCGTCCTGACAAGATCTGTATATATTGTGTAAATGTTTTACCTGTTTGCAGCAACTCGTCCTGACAAGATCTGTATATATTGTGTAAATGTTTTACCTGTTTGCAGCAACTCGTCCTGACAAGATCTGTATATATTGTGTAAATGTTTTACCTGTTTGCAGCAACTCGTCCTGACAAGATCTGTATATATTCTGTAAATGTTTTACCTGTTTACAGCAACTCGTCCTGACAAGATCTGTATATATTGTGTAAATGTTTTACCTGTTTGCAGCAACTCGTCCTGACAAGATCTGTATATATTGTGTAAATGTTTTACCTGTTTGCAGCAACTCGTCCTGACAAGATCTGTATATATTGTGTAAATGTTTTACCTGTTTGCAGCAACTCGTCCTGACAAGATCTGTATATATTGTGTAAATGCTTTACCTGTTTGCAGCAACTCGTCCTGACAAGATCTGTATATATTGTGTAAATGCTTTTACCTGTTTGCAGCAACTCGTCCTGACAAGATCTGTATATATTGTGTAAATGTTTTACCTGTTTGCAGCAACTCGTCCTGACAAGATCTGTATATATTGTGTAAATGTTTTACCTGTTTGCAGCAACTCGTCCTGACAAGATCTGTATATATTGTGTAAATGTTTTACCTGTTTGCAGCAACTCGTCCTGACAAGATCTGTATATATTGTGTAAATATTTTACCTGTTTGCAGCAACTCGTCCTGACAAGATCTGTATATATTGTGTAAATGTTTTACCTGTTTGCAGCAACTCGTCCTGACAAGATCTGTATATATTGTGTAAATGTTTTACCTGTTTGCAGCAACTCGTCCTGACAAGATCTGCATATATTGTGTAAATGTTATATCACTTAATAAGATATATATTGTGTTCTATGTTATATCAGTTAATAAGATATATATTGTGTTCTATGTTATATCACTTAATAAGATATATATTGTGTTCTATGTTATATCACTTAATAAGATATATATTGTGTTCTATGTTATATCAGTTAATACGTTATATATTGTGTTCTATGTTATATCAGTTAATAAGATATATATTGTGTTCTATGTTATATCACTTAATAAGGTATATATTGTGTTCTATGTTATATCACTTAATAAGATATATATTGTGTTCTATGTTATATCACTTAATAAGATATATATTGTGTTCTATGTTATATCACTTAATAAGATATATATTGTGTTCTATGTTATATCACTTAATAAGGTATATATTGTGTTCTATGTTATATCACTTAATAAGATATATATTGTGTTCTATGTTATATCACTTAATAAAGTATATATTGTGTTCTATGTTATATCACTTAATAAGGTATATATTGTGTTCTATGTTATATCACTTAATAAGGTATATATTGTGTTCTATGTTATATCACTTAATAAGGTATATATTGTGTTCTATGTTATATCACTTAATAAGGTATATATTGTGTTCTATGTTATATCACTTAATAAGGTATATATTGTGTTCTATGTTATATCACTTAATAAGGTATATATTGTGTTCTATGTCATATCACTTAATAAGGTATATATTGTGTTCTATGTTATATCACTTAATAAGGTATATATTGTGTTCTATGTTATATCACTTAATAAGGTATATATTGTGTTCTATGTTATATCACTTAAGGTATATATTGTGTTCTATATTATATCACTTAATAAGGTATATATTGTGTTCTATGTTATATCACTTAATAAGGTATATATTGTGTTCTATGTTATATCACTTAATAAGGTATATATTGTGTTCTATGTTATATCACTTAATAAGGTATATATTGTGTTCTATGTTATATCACTTAATAAGGTATATATTGTGTTCTATGTTATATCACTTAATAAAGGACAGTGTAATCCCCTATGATTTTACTTTTTCCAGGAGGCGGACATGGCTATCGCCCCCCTGACCATCACCTCCGCGAGGGAACGTGTTATTGATTTCACGAAGCCTTACATGTCTCTGGGTATCAGCATAATGATCAAGAAACCGATGAAAAAGAAACCTGGAGTCTTTTCCTTTATGAATCCCTTGTCCAAGGAGATATGGATGTGTATTATCTTTGCCTACGTTGGAGTGTCGGTCGTGCTGTTTCTTGTTAGCCGCTTTTCTCCGCACGAATGGCGGCTCGAGGACACATTCCTGGGCCAGTCTGTGTCCAACGACTTCTCCTTAATGAACAGTCTCTGGTTTTCTCTAGGGGCTTTCATGCAACAGGGTTGTGACGTCTGCCCCAGGTACGATGCGCCCCCTCTATTAGATGACTTGTAGTTCTCAACGTGTATTCAAAATTTAGTTTATGTAGCTTGATCTAAACGTCACAGTAAATATACTGTTTTGTGACACAAAGTACATGAATCATTTAAAACGTATGAAGCGAGTTGTTTCAAACACCCAAGTATGTATGTTGACTGTATAGATGTAGTGTGAAGACTAGGGAAATTATACGATATGGTGTGGAGATTAGGGGAAAATATAAAGTGTAGTGTGAAGACTAGGGAAATTATACGATATGGTGTGAAGATTAGGGGAAAATATAAAGTGTAGCGTGAAGACTAGGGGAAAATATAAAGTGTAGTGTGAAGACTAGGGAAATTATACGATATGGTGTGACGATTAGGGGAAAATATAAAGTGTAGTGTGAAGATTAGGGAAATTATACGATATGGTGTGACGATTAGGGGAAAATATAAAGTGTAGTGTGAAGATTAGGGAAATTATACGATATGGTGTGAAGATTAGGGGAAAATATAAAGTGTAGTGTGAAGATTAGGAAATATACGATATGGTGTGACGATTAGGGGAAAATATAAAGTGTAGTGTGAAGATTAGGGAAATTATACGATATGGTGTGAAGATTAGGGGAAAATATAAAGTGTAGTGTGAAGATTAGGGGAAAATATAAAGTGTAGTGTGAAGATTAGGGAAATTATACGATATGGTGTGACGATTAGGGGAAAATAAAAAGTGTAGTGTGAAGACTAGGAAACCATACGATATGGTGTGAAGATTAGGGGAAAATATAAAGTGTAGTGTGAAGATTAGGGAAATATACGATATGGTGTGACGATTAGGGAAAATATAAAGTGTAGTGTGAAGATTAGGAAATTATACGATATGGTGTGAAGATTAGGGAAAATATAAGGTGTAGTGTGAAGACTAGGAAATATAACGATATGGTGTGAAGATTAGGGGAAAATATAAATTGTAGTGTGAAGATTAGGAAAAATATAAAGTGTAGTGTGAAGATTAGGGGAAAATATAAGGTGTAGTGTGAAGATTAGGGAAAATATACGATATGAATTGTGAAGATTAGGGAAAATATAAAGTGCAGTGTGAAGATTAGGGGAAAATATAAAGTGTAGTGTGAAGATTAGGGGAAAATATAAATTGTAGTGTGAAGATTAGGGGAAAATATAAAGTGTAGTGTGAAGATTAGGGGAAAATATAAGGTGTAGTGTGAAGATTAGGGGAAAATATACGATATGGTGTGAAGATTAGGGGAAAATATAAAGTGTAGTGTGAAGATTAGGGGAAAATATAAAGTGTAGTGTGAAGATTAGGGGAAAATATAAAGTGTAGTGTGAAGACTAGGGAAATTATACGATATGGTGTGAAGATTAGGGGAAAATATAAGGTGTAGTGTGAAGATTAGGGAAACATTTATGATTGAATATGAAGGGGAAGTTTAACAGTGAAAGGTAAGTGGCGTTAAGTTAAAGGTATCATGAAAACAAAACTAGCCGTATAGAGGTTCAGCATTTAATGTTTCAAAAATACAGTTAGCAGGCAGGTGTTTATAAAGTCTGTAAATACAGTTAGCAGGCAGGTGTTTATAAAGTCTGTAAATACAGTTAGCAGGCAGGTGTTTATAAAGTCTGTAAATACAGTTAGCAGGCAGGTGTTTCTAAAGGTCGTAAATACAGCTAGCAGGCTGGTGTTTCTAAAGGTCGTAAATACAGTTAGCAGGCAGGTGTTTCTAAACGTCGTAAATACAGTTAGCAGGCAGGTGTTTCTAAAGTCCGTAAATACAGCTAGCCCGCAGGTGTTTCTAAAGTCCGTAAATACAGTAGTTAGCAGGCAGGTGTTTCTAAAGGTCGTAAATACAGTTAGCAGGCAGGTGTTTATAAAGTCCATAAATACAGTTAGCAGGCAGGTGTTTATAAAGTCCATAAATACAGTTAGCAGGCAGGTGTTTCTAAAGGTCGTAAGATACAACTGGCAGGCAGGTGTTTCTAAAGTCCGTAAATACAGTTAGCAGGCAGGTGTTTCTAAAGTCCGTAAATACAGTTAGCAGGCACGTATTTCTAAAGTCCGTAAATACAGTTAGCAGGCAGGTGTTTATAAAGTCCGTAAATACAGTTAGCAGGCAGATGTTTATAAAGTCCGTAAATACAGCTAGCAGGCAGGTGTTTATAAAGTCCGTAAATACAGCTAGCAGACAGGTGTTTATAAAGTCCGTAAATACAGTTAGCAGACAGGTGTTTCTAAAGGTCGTAAATACAGTTAGCAGGCAGGTGTTTCTAAAGTCCGTAAATACAGCTAGCAGGCAGGTGTTTCTAAAGGTCGTAAGATACAACTGGCAGACAGGTTTAACAAAAGTCCATAAAAATACACTTGGGAAGTGGGTGTTTCAAAAGTCCGTAAAAAACCGTATTCGTACAATTTATTTTTTAACGCTGTTAAGCAACTAATGGGTTAACGTTCAAAAATAGATGTTTTTAGAACAGTGTTCTTCAACAGTTTTACATGTAAAACGTATTTGATCATTAGCTCAACAACACTGTAACCCAAATACCGAAGAAAAATACATTAACTGTAACATCAAATCCGTTCTGATATGTGTTGTGATTGAGGCTTAGAACTTATAAAGTTGTGAGGTTTTGGATATATGTGAAAATGATATAGAGAAATCAATATTAGCAAAACTATTACGTTAAAACTATTACTGTTGCAGAACCAGAAGTTAAAACTTACTATGTTTAAAAGAACCATTTGGTGAAGAAGTTAAAACTTACTATGTTTAACAGAACCACGCGAAGGTGTTACTCTTCGAAGAATCACGATCTAATAGGTGTTACAATTCAAAGATCCGTGATGTAATAGGTGTTACTATTCAAATAACCATGATATAATAGGTATCACTATTCAAATAACCATGATACAATAGGTGTCACTATTCAAATAACCATGATATAATAGGTGTCACTATTCAAATAACCATGATATAATGGGGTTAATATTCAAAGAACCACAATCTAAAAAGTGTTACTATTTAAAGAACCACGATATAATATAAGTTAGTATTCAAAGATCCATAATCTAACACGTATTGCTATTCAAATAACCATGATATAATAGGTGTCACTATTCAAAGAATCATGATCTAATAGGTGTTAGTATCCAAAGATACATGATCTAATAGGTGTTACAGAACCACGATCTAATATGTGTTAGTATTCAACGATCCGTGATCTAATAGGTATTACTATTCAAATAACCATGATCCAATAAGTTTTACAAAAACATATGAATGAGTTATTATTCAAAGATACATGATCTAATAGGTGTTACAGAACCACGATCTAATATGTGTTAGTATTCAACGATCCGTGATCTAATAGGTATTACTATTCAAATAACCATGATCCAATAGGTTTTACAAAAACATATGAATGAGTTATTATTCAAAGAACCATGATGTAATATGTGTTAATAATCAAAGATCCATGGCCTAATAGGTTTTACAGACGAACATGAAAGTGTTACTATTTAAAGATCCATCACGTGTTTTTACGACTATTATAAAGATATTTACTACGCTACGTAGACGCTGTGTTTGTGTCTCACTCGTACCTAGGGCAGACGTTAAATTTCTATTACTTGAAGGTTCGTAGAAAAACAAGAGTGTTAAAGAGAAGTTGTACCATTAGATAGTTGTACCAGTTGTACCATGTATTTTGTGTATCGTCACACGTGTCTGTGATGGTAAGGTATTGTTTTTTTTTTGTCTAAGCATTGCTAGTGACAGACCCAATTCCATCGAGCAAAGTGAATGTTATCTTAATATTTGGAACTTTCAGGTCGATGGCTGGTCGAATCGTGGGAAGTGTCTGGTGGTTCTTTACTCTAATAATTATTTCATCCTACACTGCGAACCTCGCTGCATTCTTAACTGTGGAAAGAATGGTTACTCCCATAAATTCAGCAGAGGATTTGGCCAAACAGACCGAGGTAGAATACGGCACTCTGATGTACTCTTCAACCCAGGAGTTTTTTAAGGTAAGCTTAACATGATGTGGCTAAGGGACCAATCTCACGTACTCTCAAACCCAGGAGTTTTAATAAATAAGTTATACACTGCTATAGGGAAAGATAATAGTTTGTGTACTTTCGAACCATGGATATTTTAAAGTTAAGTCATGCATTGAAAGTTTAGTCGATACATATTCCAATTTGGGATTCTAAAAGTTTAATAGTAATCACAGAAAGTTCGAATATTTTAGTTTACCATAGCTTGTTGATGTATTAGTAAACTTTGCTCTGACTGACACAACTGATATAAACACACTCAAAGTAGTACACCTAATACATGGAATAACTTTAAAATTAACTAATATTAACATTTAAAGTTGTACTCCTGGTACAGGGAAGAACTTTACTAGTAACTAATATTAACACTTAAAGTTGTACTCCTCATACAGTGAAGAACTTTACTATTAACTGATATTGACACTTAAAGTTGTACCCCTCAAAGAGGGAAGAACTTTACTAGTAACTGATATAAACACTTAAAGTTGTACCCCTCAAAGAGGGAAGAACTTTACTAGTAACTGATATAAACACTTAAAGTTGTACCCCTCAAAGAGGGAAGAACTTTACTAGTAACTGATATAAACACTTAAAGTTGTACTCCTCGTACAGGGAAGAACTTTACTAGTAACTGATATAAACGCTTAAAGTTGTACCCCTTATACAGGGAAGAACTTTACTAGTAACTGATATAAACACAGTTAAGGTGGTTGTTGGTTAGTTGATTCAGTGTTTTGTTGCACAAAGCAGCTAGGCTATCTGCGCCAAACATCCGGTATAAAGGTAAAATTAAAGTAAATGTAGTGAATTCATAAAAGGAAATAAAGGTAAAACAAAACAGAGTTAAAACATAAATAGCATAAAACCAATGTTTACATCTAGTCTACAACGTTAAGAGATAAACTACAGTAATACAAGTTGTAAAGGATTTTCTGTAGCATAATTGTAATTATCATAACTCAGCATGAAGACTAACAGGTAAGTTCAAAAACCATCAGTCACCTGAAGTTGGCCTTTCCAGTCCTGGTTCAGAGTTATTTGATGATGTGGTTATTTTGAAAAAGTAAAGTAATAAAAGTTTTAAAGACTTTAGCAAAATTTTAATAATAACTCGTCAGGATAACCAATGAGCAGTTTACACAGCAGGATTAGTCACCTGAAGTTTGCCTTTCCAGTTTTGGTGTCGAGTTATTTAATGTTTCGGCCATTTTCCAATGTCAAATCGAACTAGAGAGATTGTGACTCTTTAAAGGGAAACACAATAAAAAAAGGTTTAATGAATAAATATCAAACACTTAAATGACGTTAGAAAGATTAATGGCCGTGAAAAAACTAAAAACTTTATCAAGGTGGACAGTGTTACCGTCATCAATAACACTGTCCCATGTTACAGACAAACCCTGGGACAGAACATGTTTAAAATAGACCCATCGTTGACAGTTGTAACGATGACAAAAAGTAAAATGTGGTTTATTGTGACCTGAGTGTTACACAGACTACACACTGGTGCATCAGTTCCAGATAAAAGAAAACCATAAGTTAAAAAACTGTAACCAATGAATAGTCTAATTAGAACAACTTCATCTTTCCAATCCTTATCAAGCAAGATGGCCGAAGTCAATATAGGGTTTTATTTGAAGAAGCTTGTTTTCACGTTGCTCACTCCAAGTGAACTGCCAGCTGGCACAGAGCCAAGACTTGAATACAGGACCATAGTCCATGTATGGGACAGGCACAGCGGTGCCAGAGCAGATAGATTTAGCTGCCGTGTCAGCGAGCTCGTTCCCACAAATATCAACATGGCCTGGTATCTAGAAAAACTGGATAAAAGTAGATGTTAAAGAGAAATGGGCCAGTCGGTTTTGAATATCAGCGAGAACAGAGTGTGAGCCAATGTGAAGCGATTCCAGAGCCAGTAGAGAACTAAGCGAGTCAGTATAAATAGTGTAGTTTGAGTACTGCTTAGCTTGTATGTGATCCAGGGCAAGAGAAATGGCGTACAGTTCAGCAGTGAACACAGAAGCTGAAGAGGGGAATCTGTATGCAATCACCAAACCACAACAAACCATGGCAGAGTCCACACAGCCACCTGATTTGGAACCATTCGTATAAATTGGAATGGAAAGATTGTTCGAAAGATGTTCAGTAGATAAAAAACGGTACTTCCTCAGGAGTATCTGCCTTTCTCAGATGACTTAAAGAAAGGTCACATTTGGTGGGATCGGATTCAGTAATGTTATCCAAGGACAGACCCAATTCATCTAACTGTGCCTGATCGTCTGTTCTGATAAAGTATGGCCCGCTGAGGAAGGAAAACACAACTCCAGGTGGGATGCTTTGGTAAGGAACGAAGATTCGAAGAATACAGTAAAGACAGTTGTAAACGACGGAGGTACAAAAAAGGTTCATGTGACTGTGTATAAGCTCTGAACTGGGGAGGTGCAAAAGTACCCAGTGCAGAGCCAAAGTCCTTAATGACGAATGGGGTCCAGCATCTTTAAGGCCAAGGGTCTGGCAGAGCTATAGACCAGTGATCCATAGTCGAATTTCAATTGAATAAGAGCACGATATATCTGTAGCATAGAACATCGATCCGCTCTCCAAGTAGTGGTAAAGAGGGCACAGAGGAAGTTCAGTAGTCTTATACATTTAACCCGTAGCTGCTTAATGTGTGGTATAAAGGTCAGCTTACGGTCAAAGATAAGCCCCAAGAACTTTGTCTCAGTGACCACAGGCAGCACAACATCACCGATACAGAGTTCAGGATCAGGGTGAATACCCCATTGGCGGTAAAAGTGCATGCAAACGGTTTTAGAGAGAGAAAAATTAAAGCCGTTTGCCGTGGTCCACTTCAGTACACGATTGAGGGAAGTTTGTAGCTGCTGCTCAATTACACCTCATGTTCGACGACTGACATGAGATGTGAAAGTCGTCGACATAGAGCCCATTTGCAACAGTGAAAAGGAGTTATTCAGTGATGGCATTAATCTTTATACTGAAAAGTGTGACAATCAAAGCACAGCCCTGAGGGACTCCAAGTTCCTTTAGAAAAGAACGAGAGTGTCGGACCCACACAAACTTGGAATCTCCTGCCCATTAAAAGGTTTTTAATGAAAATGGGCAAATGGCCATGTATACCCATATATATTGAGGTCTTGCAAAATCCATACCTCCATGTTGTATCATAAGCCTTCTCAATGTCAAAGAGTATTGATACAAGATGTCGTTTGAGAAAGAGACAGCTTGTCAAAGCAACTGGACGGTAGTTTGAAGGAATCTTGGGATCCTTCCCAGGCTTAGAGAATGGTAGGACAATAGCCTGGTGCCAGGCATCAGGAAAAACATTCTTCTGCCAGATTAGGTTAAAACAATTAGAAAAATAGCAAAAGAAGCAGGAGACAGATGGTGCAGCATTTCATAGTGTACATCATCAGGTCCAACAAGAGAAGCAGGAGACAGATGGCACAGCATTTCATAGTGTACATCATCGAGTCCAACAAGAGAAGCAGGAGACAGATGGCACAGCATTTCATAGTGTACATCATCAGATCCAACAAGAGAAGCAGGAGATAGATAGCACAGCATTTCATAGTGTACATCATCAGATCCAACAAATATACCACCAGACTGATGAAGGGCCAGTTTGAGTTCCACCAATATCAAGGGATGATTATAGTCATTGAGACACTCAGCTCGAAAGGAAAGGGGTGATTCCTTTGCCCGAGTCTTGATGGCTAAGAAGGTGGAGGAAGATGCAGAAGTGCTAGAGACCCGGCAAAACTTACTCCTGGGTATCGGCGATGCTCCAGATATCAGCTACTTCCTGACTATCACAGAGCAAGATCGAGAGGGGACAGAATTGTATTGCCCACTGCCCTTCCAAATCTTGTTCCATATGACTTTGGAACTGATGGTAGAAGATATGCCAGTTGTGAACTTAATCCAATATTCCTTCTGACTTTGACGTCTTAACCACTGAGGATGTGCACGGGCTCGCTGGAAAGCGATGCGGTTTGAGAGTGTGTGATATCTACGGAAAGTATCCCAAGCCCAATTTTGAGCCTTCTGTTCCATGTGGCAGGCAGGATTCCACCACGGACGAGGATATAGTGGAAAACGTGTCGAGGTTTTAGGAATACATTGAGCAGCTGCTTGTATAATACAGTCAGTTACTGCTGCCACACAGTCATCTATTGATGGTTTACAGATGGTGGCAGGATCAAGTTGTGCGAGAGCAGTGAAAGAGGACCAGTTAGCTTGATCCAGCTTCCACCAGGGCGCGCGGGTAGGGTGGCATCGACCACGGCCAGTCTCTCTTAAAAGTATAGGAAAATGATAACTGCCTCGTGAGTTATTGTCAACCCTCCATGAAAAGTGAGAGAATAATGAAGGGGAGAAAACCGAGAGATCAATATCAGTAAAGGACTGACTAGATGTGTGGAAATAAGTAGAAGAATCAGTAATGAAAAGAGAAAGGTTGTGATCAGAGAGCATACACTCTACAGATTGATCCCTCCTATCAATATCAGCACTTCCTCAGAGGAATGATGTCCATTAAGGTCCCAGGATTAAAAGGAAGACGGCAACTGTTAAATGAGAGCATCAAGGTCTGATTGATCATATGTCTCTCCAGGGTACAGGTAGAGAGAACAAACAGTGATGGTATGACCCAAATAAACACGGATGGCTACGGCCTCCAAGGATGTGTTGAGTGGCAAAGACAGGGTGGGCACATGCTGATCAACCAACAGTTCCACCCCTCCTTGCACTCGTCCATCACACAGCCTGTCATTTCTGTACAAAGAAAACTAACGAAAGGTGACTGTATCGGCAGGTTACAGAAATGTTTACTTCAAGGAAAGACATTCAGGATGGTAGGAAGCAATCAGTGTTTTGATGTCATCCAGACTAGAACGTAAATCTCGACAGCCACATTGTATCAAGGTGGCCATTTTTAATTATGTGTAGGCGAATTGGGTGGAGCATTTACTACCACGTCTTTTTTCCTTACTGTCCTTATTCGAGGGAGGTCTGTCGACATCCGTGGATCTTGCTCTGGGTCGATTGGGCAGGTCTTTGTTGTTGGAAGGGGATTCCAGCGACTGAGGACATGAACCAATGATCGTTTTGCATCTTGAAATGGGAGAAGATGTATCCGAGGAAATGCTCGTACCCAGAACCAAAGGAAATGGATCTTGGAGTTTGTTGGAATATATGTAAAGGACAGAGATTGGTGTTGAAGTTGATTCATCAACTTTTTTAACTATGGATGTCAATAGACTTTTCATTTGGCTTGAGAACGATTCTTTTTGGGGCACAGAGAGATCCGTCTGCACTCCCACTGCAATAACGGAACAAAGTGCAACTGCATACGTCCGAGATGAAGTGGTGGACAGCAATTTTCGAGCCTCAGGATAAGTAATGTTATGAATCGGTTTCAAACGCTGCACCTCTTTTTCTTCCAACCATTTAGGACAAGGATGAAAGTAGGACAGGTGAGAGTCATTGCAATTCACACAATGTGGGTCCGTTTCACACTCACAGGCATCATGGACCTTGCCACCACAACGAGCACGTACCAGGGAACCACGACATGAGATCTTTGAGTGACCGAACCTCTGACACTGGAAACATCGGAGAGGGTTTGGAATGTATGGCTGTACCCTGCAATTAAGATAGCCTGCCTTGATGGTGGCAGGTGCACGTGGTGATGTAAATGTGAGAACAAGGATATTTATCGGCAGTGTAACTCCATCTCTGCGATTGAAGATACGCCTCATTGCAGAAACTCCTTGAGTGGAGAAACCAGCGAGAATTTCAGACTCTAGGATGTTCTTCAAATCCCTCTCAACAACAACTCCTCATGACAAATTCAAAGTAGCATGAGGTGTAACCTCAATAGGTATATCCCCAATTGCCTTTGAATGCAAGAGGAGTTCACTGTGTTGAGATGTGGATGTTTCCACCAATATGTCACCAGATCGAAGCTTCTTCACTGACTTTGGAGAACCAGCAAGTCCCTCTAGTCCGTTCTCAATAAAAGGGGACATTTGCCCTAAAGGTTTCTCTGAAAGAGAATGTAATATAAGAAAATGAGGTACAACAGGTGGTACAGATGTTGAAGGCTGCTGCTTAGAAACTTCAAGTCGTGATTGTTTACCTATAAACTGTTTTGTCACTATTTTATTTAAATTTTTATTTGGAAGATCCATAATAAAAAATGAAATTTCGGTGCCCATTGACCCCACCCACCATGGAGTCCTACAAGGGGATGCACTACAATGTCAAGCAAGGACATTGCAGCAACGCCAGGGTTTTGTGAGCACTTTTCCCAAACACCAGCATCAGACACAATGTCCACAACACCTGTTGAGAACATCCAACACTAGTACTTGGTAAACCCTAGCACAAGTGGTTAACACGATTTCGACCAGGAAGGTCACCCCAAAGCCGCCTGTCTTCAGGAATACAAGGCCAAAGTGGTGTGTTAAGGTTGAACCCCTCAACCATCAGGATCCTCTCCTCCCCTTCACGGGTCTCCACGCATAGCAAACATGTGGGTGGATATTTAGATCCTAGAGGAGGTAAACTGAAATAACCTTCCATGGGAGGTCCCCTCACCATGTACAAAAATCCACACCGAGGAGCCAGTTAAAGTAGTACTCCTGATACATGGAAGAACTTTAATATTAACGGATATAAACACTTAAAGTAGTACACCTAATGCAGGGAAGAACTTTAATATTATCTGATATAATCACTTAAAGTAGTTCACCTGGTGCAGGGAAGAACTTTAATATTAACGGATATAAACACTTAAAGTAGTACACCTGGTGCAGGGAAGAACTTTAATATTATCTGATACAATCACTTAAAGTAGTACACCTGGTGCAGGGAATAAATTTAATTTTAACTGATATAAACAATTAAAGTAGTTCAACTGATACAGGGAATAACCTTAACTTGAGTCACTAAATATCTTTTGTATTTTATCCGCAGTTTTTAGTGCAAACAGTTACCATATTCATTAAGTCAACTCTGGTATTAGAATGTTTATGTTTTCCTAATATAATGTTTTTTCATGTTCACTGGGGATGGAGATGTATACACGTATTCGATAAAATTATGGTTTCTAGCGTCTTCATTTTACGAAGTTTCTCAAGCCACACACAAACACATCAAAATATAGCTGTATTACAAGACAACACTTTACAAAGGATTTGTAAACCCACGACGGTTGCGTGTTCTTTAACATTTTTCTTTAATTTAATAAAACACGTTGCTTTTGTTGAACACGAAGAAAGATATTGACTTTCTGAGAATAGAGCGACTCGTTTATGGAAATTAAAATAAGAAAAACGTTGTGCCAAATAGGGATTAGTCCTCTTAAACACTTGAAACTCGATATTTTGTGTAAAAGAATTTTAATGAAGTCAGAAAGAAAAGAAATGAGGTGTAGATTACAGAAAACCAAACATGACCTATAAGGATGTGATTACCATAATAGTGACTACAGGAAGGTTAAAAACTTTGTGTTGATTTTCGCTAAAGGAGTCAAACAAAAGGGTTAACTCTTATCTTTTACAAAGTTCTGGTTCTCAACCTAATTGTCTGACTGATACGTAAAGTTACAGTTCGTATTAAAGTCAAACCAAAGTTAACTGAATCGTGCAACTCTGATCTATTTAATTGGCTCAAGAACCTAATATTGTTGATTTTAATAACAGAAATTAATTATAGTAGGCTTAGTATATTATACTAGGCTTAACGTATTGTAATTTGCAATAGGCCTAACGTGTTATAATTTAAAGCAGGCTTATTCTATAATAACATATAGCAGGCTTATTTTATAGTAAGCTTAGTATTATAACGTATAAAAAGCTTAACGAATTACAAGTTTTTATACAAGTACAACGTATATAGAACTATCATGTAAAGATGGTGTTCACATAACAAACCTGTATGTAAACAGAGAATTAGAAGTGATACAAAGCGTGTGTACATAAACGGCAGGCTAGATATCACACATGAAGGACGAGTTGTGAGACACAGAGAACGAGTGTGTTGCTACATAATTGTAGACTTTTTTATGCATGAAAATAAACAAACTCACCCATTATGAACTCTGACAGAATATCATTCATTTTCTAGCGTTCCAAAATTGCCGTGTATGCCCGAATGTGGGAGTTCATGAACTCCAGGAAGCACGTGTTTACATCTTCTTATGACGAGGGCATCAGACGAGTCCGCGAGTCCAAAGGAAAGTACGCCTTTCTTCTGGAGTCTACCACTAACGATTATATTAACGAGCGGCAGCCATGTGACACCATGAAAGTTGGAAGGAACTTGGATGCAAAGGGTTTTGGGGTCTCAACTCCATTAGGATCTAACCTCAGGTGAGAAGGTCTGGTTTTCATAATAAGTGAACAATTGTAAGTGTACGCATGTAAAAAGCAAAATTCGGCGTTTGTTCCTGCAGCAGATATGGTAAATATATCTACATGGTTTTGCTCTAAAATAAACAATGAATCAATAGTAATATATATAATAATGAGAAATCTTATTACAGTTTGTATCAGATTATGATGTTTCAGAAAACAACTTATTATTGTTTGTATCAGATCATGATATGATTATGAACAACTTATTATTGTTTGTATCAGATCATGATATGATTATGAACAACTTATTATTGTTTGTATCAGATCATGATATCATGGTGAACAACTTATTATTGTTTGTATCAGATCATGATATGATTGTGAACAACTTATTATTGATTGTATCAGATCATGATATCATGGTGAACAACTTATTATTGTTTGTATCAGATCATGATATCATGGTGAACAACTTATTATAGTTTGTATCAGATCATGATATCATGGTGAACAACTTATTGTTGTTTGTATCAGATCATGATGTCATAGCGAAGAACTTATTATAGTTTGTATCAGATCATGATATGATTGTGAACAACTTATTATAGTTTGTATCAGATCATGATATGATTGTGAACAACTTATTATTGTTTGTATCAGATCATGATATCATGGTGAACAACTTATTATTGTTTGTATCAGATCATGATATCATGGTGAACAACTTATTATTGTTTGTATCAGATCATGATATGATTGTGAACAACTTATTATAGTTTGTATCAGATCATGATATTATAGTGAACAACTTATTATAGTTTGTATCAGATCATGATATTATAGTGAACAACTTATTATAGTTTGTATCAGATCAAGATATGATTGTGAACAACTTATTATTGTTTGTATCAGATCATTATATGATTGTGAACAACTTATTATTGTTTGTATCAGATCATGATATGATTGTGAACAACTTATTATAGTTTGTATCAGATCATGATATTATAGTGAACAACTTATTATAGTTTGTATCAGATCATGATATGATTGTGAACAACTTATTATTGTTTGTATCAGATCATGATGTCATAGTGAAGAACTTATTATAGTTTGTATCAGATCATGATATCATGGTGAACAACTTATTATAGTTTGTATCAGATCATGATATCATGGTGAACAACCTATTATAGTTTGTATCAGATCATGATGTCATAGTGAACAAATTATTGTTGTTTGTATCAGATCATGATGTCATAGTGAAGAACTTATTATAGTTTGTATCAGATCATGATGTCATAGTGAACAACTTATTATAGTTTGTATCAGATCATGATGTCATAGTGAACAACTTATTATTGTTTGTATCAGATCATGATATGCTTTTGAACAACTTATTATTATTTGTATCAGATCATGATATGATTATGAACAACTTATTATTGTTTGTATCAGATCATGATATGCTTTTGAACAACTTATTATTATTTGTATCAGATCATGATATGATTATGAACAACTTATTATTGTTTGTATCAGATCACGATATTATAGTGAACAACTTATTATTGTTTGTATCAGATCATGATATGATTGTGAACAACTTATTACAGTTTGTATCAGATCATGATATGCTTTTGAACAACTTATTATTGTTTGTATCAGATCATGATATGATTATGAACAACTTATTATTGTTTGTATCAGATCATGATGTCATAGTGAACAACTTATTATAGTTTGTATCAGATCATGATATCATGGTGAACAACTTATTATTGTTTGTATCAGATCATGATATGATTGTGAACAACTTATTATTGTTTGTATCTGATCATGATATGCTTTTGAACAACTTATTATTGTTTGTATCAGATCATGATATGATTATGAACAACTTATTATTGTTTGTATCAGATCATGATGTCATAGTGAACAACTTATTATTGTTTGTATCAGATCATGATATGCTTTTGAACAACTTATTATTGTTTGTATCAGATCATGATATGATTATGAACAACTTATTATTGTTTGTATCAGATCATGATGTCATAGTGAACAACTTATTATAGTTTGTATCAGATCATGATATCATGGTGAACAACTTATTATTGTTTGTATCAGATCATGATATGATTGTGAACAACTTATTATTGTTTGTATCAGATCATGATATCATGGTGAACAACTTATTATTGTTTGTATCAGATCATGATATGATTGTGAACAACTTATTATTGTTTGTATCAGATCATGATGTTTTAGTGAACAACTTATTATAGTTTGTATCAGATCATGATATGATTGTGAACAACTTATTATTGTTTGTATCAGATCATGATGTCATAGTGAACAACTTATTATAGTTTGTATCAGATCATGATATCATGGTGAACAACTTATTATTGTTTGTATCAGATCATGATATGATTGTGAACAACTTATTATTGTTTGTATCAGATCATGATGTCATAGTGAACAACTTATTATTGTTTGTATCAGATCATGATATGATTGTGAACAACTTATTATTGTTTGTATCAGATCATGATATGCTTTTGAACAACTTATTATTGTTTGTATCAGATCATGATATCATGGTGAACAACTTATTATAGTTTGTATCAAATCATGATATTGTAGTGAACAACTTATTATAGTTTGTATCAGATCATGATGTCATAGTGAACAACTTATTGTTGTTTGTATCAGATCATGATGTCATAGTGAAGAACTTATTATAGTTTGTATCAGATCATGATATGATTGTGAACAACCTATTATAGTTTGTATCAGATCATGATATGCTTTTGAACAACTTATTATTGTTTGTATCAGATCATGATATGATTATGAACAACTTATTATTGTTTGTATCAGATCATGATGTCATAGTGAACAACTTATTATAGTTTGTATCAGATCATGATATCATGGTGAACAACTTATTATTGTTTGTATCAGATCATGATATGATTGTGAACAACTTATTTTTGTTTGTTACAGATCATGATATGATTGTGAACAACTTATTACAGTTTGTATCAGATCATGATATCATGGTGAACAACTTATTATTGTTTGTATCAGATCATGATATGATTCTGAACAACTTATTATTGTTTGTATCAGATCATGATATCATGGTGAACAACTTATTATTGTTTGTATCAGATCATGATATGATTGTGAACAACTTATTATTGTTTGTATCAGATCATGATATGCTTTTAAACAACTTATTATTGTTTGTATCAGATCATGATATTATTGTGAACAACTTATTATTGTTTGTATCAGATCATGATATGATTGTGAACAACTTATTATTGTTTGTATCAGATCATGATATGATTGTGAACAACTTATTACAGTTTGTATCAGATCATGATATCATGGTGAACAACTTATTATTGTTTGTATCAGATCATGATATGATTGTGAACAACTTATTATTGTTTGTATCAGATCATGATGTTATAGTGAACAACTTATTATAGTTTGTATCAGATCATGATATGATTGTGAACAACTTATTATTGTTTGTATCAGATCATGATATCATGGTGAACAAGTTATTATTGTTTGTATCAGCTCATGATATGATTGTGAACAACTTATTATAGTTTGTATGATATCATGATATGATTGTGAACAACTTATTATTGTTTGTATCAGATCATGATATGATTGTGAACAACTTTTTATTGTTTGTATCAGATCATGATGTCATAGTGAACAACTTATTATAGTTTGTATCAGATCATGATATCATGGTGAACAACTTATTATTGTTTGTATCAGATCATGATATGATTGTGAACAACTTATTATTGTTTGTATCAGATCATGATGTCATAGTGAACAACTTATTATTGTTTGTATCAGATCATGATATGATTTTGATCAACTTATTATTGTTTGTATCAGATCATGATATGCTTTTGAACAACTTATTATTGTTTGTATCAGATCATGATGTTATAGTGAACAACTTATTATAGTTTGTATCAAATCATGATATTGTAGTGAACAACTTATTATTGTTTGTATCAGCTCATGATATTGTAGTGAACAAATCATTACTGTTTGTTTCAGGCTAGGATCTTACATAATAGACGTTAGTTTATATTTAACGATGGATATAAGTAAACTCTTGTTGGTTATTAATTAACAAGTTGTAATGGATGTATTGAACCATTGCTCATTATTATTTAATGGGGGATATACCAGTTTTAAACAGAAGAAACTCTAATGTGTAATGACGAACATAATGAGATATCTGATGAACATATATTGATGTGTAACGACGAACATAATGAGACATGTGATGAACAAATGTTGATGTGTATTGATTAATATAATGAGGCACGTGATGAACAAATGTTGGTGTGTAATGATGGACATAATGAGACATGTGATGTATAAATTTTGATGAGTAATGATTAACATTGTGAGACATGTGATGAATATATGTTGATGTGTAATGATGAACATTGTGAGACATGGGATAAACAAATGTTGATGTGTAATGAACATAATGAAGAATCAGTTGTCCTTAGTGTCTGTATAAACCAACCTGAAAATTTGTTTCTGAAACTTAAGAAAGTACATGCCTTTCTCAGTGTTATAAACAAAATTAAAATTTAACCTTGATTGTAGCTTAAGGTTAATACCCTTTTCTGAAATAAAGAACAAAAGACAAAACCATACAGTTGGCTATCGTTATTGTACCAACCAAGTGTACCGAAGCCTGGTTTTTAAATGTTTGTTGTTGATTTTTATTTTGCAAAATGTTTAAAGTATGTGCCTCAGTTAATTTTTACTGATGCTGAGAAATAAAAACCTTAAACCACGTTGTAGAGAATCCTCATCAGGCTAATTGAAATGTTTTGTTAGTTTTATACCAAATGAACCTTGAAGTTAGTATGTTTGGAACATTTCAAATGATGTTTCAACTGTTGGTCATAGAGTTGAAGAAACAAAGTGTCCACTGAACAGATTTTGAAACAGTAATTCAGTTTAGGATGTTTCATGTAATCTTGTTTGTTTTCAGAGATCGATTAAACTTGGCAGTGTTGTCACTCAAAGAAAATGGAGACTTGGCTCGTTTGAAGAACAAGTGGTGGTATGACCGCAGTGAATGTACAAGTGACAGTGGGAAAGTAAGTAGTGATGTGTAAATATATGTAGTGAATGTAGGAGTGACAGTGGAAAAGTAAGTAGTGATGTGTAAATATATGTAGTGAATGTAGGAGTGACAGTGGAAAAGTAAGTAGTGATGTGTAAATATATGTAGTGAATGTACAAGTGACAGTGGAAAAGTAAGTAGTGATGTGTAAATATACGTAGTGAATGTACAAGTGACAGTGGAAAAGCAGAAATAGTGATGCGTAAATATAACGCAGTGAACGCAGGGTGATGATGGGAAAGTGAAGTAGTGAGCGACGCGCAAACATACGCAGCGAAACGCACAAGTGACAGCGTGGGGCGTAGTAGTGACGCGTAAACATACGCAGCGAAACGAATGACAGGGTTTCGCCAGTGACGCGCAAACATACGCAGCGAACGCAGGATATATGTGAGCTGGAGCGCCAAAGAGGACGCGCAAACCAATGGCAAAAGAAAGCAGTGATGATGTAACGGATACGCATGTAGTGACGCGCAAACATACAGTGGCAATGACAACAAACGGAAGCCAAGTGATGATGCGCAAACATATACGTAGCGAAACGTTAGGATGACAAAACGGAAAAGCCAGCAGTGATGACGCGCAAACACAGTGACAGCGAAGGAGTGACAATGGAACGGCGCTAAGCCAGTGATGCGTAAACATACGCAGCGAACGCAGGATGACAACGGGAGCGCCAGTAGCGACGCGCAAATATACGCAGCGAACGCAGGATGACAATGGAAAAGTAAGCCAGTGACGCGCAAACATACGCAGCGAAGATATAGGAGTGATGATGGAAACGGAGTAAGCTAGTGATGCGCAAATATACGCAGCGAACGCAGTGACAATGGCGCCAAGTAGTGATGCGCAAATATACGCAGTGAACGCAGGATGACCAAACGGAGCCGCAGCGACGCAAAAATTAACGCAGTGAACGCAAAGTGATCAAACGGAAAAAAGTAGTAGTGACGCAAAACATAAAGCAGCGTGAACGTGGATGATCAACGGACAATGGAAAAGAAGTAGTGATGTGTAAACATATAAGTAGTAGATATTATGACAACGGAAAAGTAAGTAGCGATGTGCAAATATATACGCAGTGAACGTACCGGTGACAGCTGGAAAAGCCAAAGTAGTGATGCGTAAACATACGCAGCGAACGCAGGATGACCAATGGAAAAGAAAGCCAGTGACGCAAAAATATATGCAGTGAACGCAGGATGATCAAACGGCTGAGTAAGCCATGACGCGTAAACATACGTAGCGAACGCAACAGAGTGACAATGGAAAAGTAAGCCAGCGATGCGCAAATATACGCAGCGAACGATGTAGGAGTGCCAAGAGCGACGCGCAAACATACGCAGCGAACGTAGTGATGTGCGGAGCGCCAAGCATACGCGTAAACATACGCAGGCGAACGAAACGTGGATCGCCAGCGGAAGCGCCAAGCAGTGACGCGCAAACATAACGCAGCGAATGTACAAGTGACAAGTGGAAAAAGTAAGATAGTGACGCGCAAACATACGTAGTGAACGTAACAGCTGACAGTGGAAAAGTAAGTAGTGATGTGACGTGTAAATATATGTAGCGAACGTACCGGTGACAATGGAAAAAGTAAGTAGTGATGCGTAAACATACGCAGTGAATGTAGGAGTGACAATGGAAAAAGTAAAGCAGTGATGTGCAAACATACGTAGTGAATGTAGGAGTGACAAACGGAGCGCCAAGCAACCGACGCGCAAACAAACGCAGCGAACGTAGTGATGATCAACGGAGCGCCGCTAAGTAGTGACGTGTAAACATACGCAGCGAAATGCACAAGTGACAATGGAAAAATAAGCGAGTGATGCGTAAACATACGCAGCGAATGTACGCAAGTGACCGATGGAAAAAGCGCCAAAGTAGTGACGCGTAAATATATGCAGTGAACGTAGGAGATGACAATGGAGCGCCAAAAGTAGTGACGCGCAAATATATGTAGCGAACGCAGATGACAATGGAAAAGTAAGTAAGTGACGCGTAAACATACGCAGCGAACGCACAAGCGACAGTGGAAAAAGCCAGCAGTGACGTGTAAATATACGCAGTGAACGTACAAGTGACAGTGGGAGCGCCAAGTAGTGATGTGTAAATATACGTGAGCGAACACGTGACAGTGGAAAACGTAAAGCCAGTGATGTGCGCAAATATACGCAGTGAACCGCACGAGTGACAGCGGAAAAGCGTAAGTAGTGATGCGTAAACATACGCAGTGAACGCAGGAGCCGACAATGGAAAAGTGAAGCCAAGCAGTGATGCGCAAACATACGCAGTGAACGCAGGATGACAAACCGGAGCGCAAGCAGTGATGATGCAAACATACGCAGTGAACGCAGGATGACAACGGAGCGCCAAAAGCAGCGATGCAAACATACGCAGTGAATGCAGGATGATCAACCGAAAAAGTAAGTAACCGATGCGCAAATATACGCAGCGAACGCAGGGATGACCAAACGGAAAAGCGACGTGATGCGCAAATATATGTAGTGAATGCAGGAGTGACAACAAAGTAAGTAGTGATGCGTAAATATATGCAGCGAACGCAGGATGACAAACGGAAGTAAAAGTAGTGACGCGCAAATATATGCAGTGAACGCATGAGAGTGACAATGGAAAAGTAAGCAGTGATGTGTAAATATACGCAGTAGAACGTAGGAGTGACAAACGGAAAAAGTAAAGTAGTGACGCGCAAACATACGCAGCGAATGTAGGAGTGACAATGGAAAAGGTAAGTAGTGACGTGTAAACATACGCAGCGAACGTAGTGATGATCAACGGAAAGCCAGCAGCGACGCGCAAACATACGCAGTGAACGCAGGATGACAATGGGAAAATAAGCCAGTGACGTGCAAACATACGCAGCGAAACGAAGTGAGGAATGATCAAACAACGAAAAGATGAGCTGGAGCGACGCGTAAACATACGCAGTGAATGTACAGGATGACAATGGGTAAAAAGCCAAGTGACGCGCAAACATACGCAGTGAACGCAGGATGACAAAATGGAAAAAGTAAGTAGTGATGCGATAAATATAAGCCAGCAGTGAACGCAAACATGCCGCAGTGATGAAATGGAAAAGCCAAGTAGCGATGTGTAAAACATACGCAGTGAATGTAGGATGACAAACGGAGCGCCAAGTAGTGATGCGCAAACATATATATGTAGTGAACGTGGCAGGATGATCAGTGGAACGGTAACAAGTAAGTGACGTGTAAACATATAAGTAAACAGTGAACGCAGGAGTGACAAACGGGGAAAAGTAAGCAGTGACGCGCAAACATATATGATAGTGAATGCAACAGTGACAAACGGAAAAGCAAGTAGTGACGCGTAAACATATGCAGCGAAACGTAGGATGACAATGGCTACAGTATGATGACGCGTAAATATATGCAGCGAAACGTAGGAGTGACAATGGAAAAGTAGTAAGCCAGTGATGCGCAAATATATGCAGCGAATGTACCAGGATGACAATGGAACGAGTAAGCCAGCAGTGACGCGCAAACATACGCAGCGAACGCAGGAGTAACAATGGGAAAAGTAAGTGCCAGCGACGCGCAAACATACGCAGCGAAAACGCAGGATGATCAACCCGGCGCCAGCAGTGACGCAAACATACGCAGTGAACGCAGGATGATCAAACGGAGCGCCAAGCCAGTGACGCGCAAACATACGCAGCGAACGCAGGATGATCAAACGGTTTCGCCATGATCGCAAACATACGCAGCGAACGCAGATGATGACGGTTTTGAGCGCCAAGCGCGACGCAAACATACGCAGCGAACGCAGGATGATCAACGGGGATTTCGCTGGCGACGCGCAAACATACGCAGCGAACGCAGGATGACTGCTTTTGCTGCCAACCGACGCGCAAACATAACGCAGCGAACGCAGGATGACAAACGGCGCCAAGCGACGCGCAAACATACGCAGTGAAACGGTGATGATCAAACGGCGCCGCTAAAGCAGTGACGCGCAAACATACGCAGCGAACGCGGGATGACCGCGCGGCGCGCCAACCGACGCAAACATACGCAGCGAACGCAGGATCTTGACAAACGGGGAAGCCAGCTGGCAGCGACGCGCAAACATACGCAGCGAACGCAAGATGAGAACCGGCGCCAGCGCAGCGACGCGCAAACATACGCAGCGAACGCAGGGATGACCAAACGGAGCCAAGCAGCGACGCAAACATACGCAGCGAACGCAGGATGATACGACAACGGCGCGCCAGCAGTGACGCGCAAACATACGCAGCGAACGCAGGATGAATGCAACCGGATTTGCGGGCCAGCGACGCGCAAACATACGCAGCGAAACGCAGGATGATCAAACGGAAAGCGCCAAGCAAGCTGATGCGCAAACATACGCAGCGAACGCAAGATGATGAACCGGCGCCAGCGCCAGCGACGCGCAACCATACGCAGCGAACGCAGATGATGGACAAACGGAAGCGCCAACCGACGCGTAAACATACGCAGCGAAACGCAGGATGAGGAACGCAGCGCTTGTTTTGCGCGACGCGCAAACATACGCAGCGAAACGCAGTGATATATCAAGCGGAGCGCTTTTCAGCGACGCGCAAAACATACGCAGCGAACGCAGGATGATCAAACGGGCGCCAAGCAGTGACGCGCAAACATACGCAGCGAACGCAGGATATAATCAAACGGAGCCAAGAAAGCAGATGCGGCAAACATACGCAGCGAACGTAAGAGACAACCGGATTGCGCCAAGAACCGACGCGCAAAACATACGCAGCGAACGAGGATATGATCAACCGGGCGCCAAGCAGCGACGCGCAAACATACGCAAGCGAACGCAGTGATGACCAAACGGAGCGCCAGCAACCGAGTGCAAACATACGCAGCGAACGCAGGACATCAACGGAATAGCGAGGAAGCGACGCAAACAACACGCAGCGTGAAACGCAGGATGATCAAACGGAAACGTAAGCAGCGACGCGTAAACATGCAGTGGCAGCGGTGACATCAAATCTGCTTTTGCGGCAGCGACGCGCAAACATACGCAGCGAACGCAGGATGATCAAACGGAAGCAACCGACGCGCAACATACGCAGTGAACGCAGGATGATCAAACGGAAACGTAAGCAGCGATGCGCAAACATAAGCAAGCGGATAGCTGGATATATCAAACGGTTTGCGCTTAGGAAGTGACGCAAACGCCACGCAGCGAACGCAGGATGACAAACGGTACGCAGCGCAACCGACGCGCAAACACAACGCAGCGGAACGTGCAGTGATCCCGATCAAACGGCTTTCAAGCAACCGATGCGCAAACATAACGCAGCGAACGCAGGATGACAACGGAGCTGCAAACCGACGCGCGCAAACATACGCAGCGAAACGCAGTGATGACAAACGGCGCCAACCGACGCGCAAACATACGCAGCGAACGCAGGATGATCAACGGGTTCGCCAACCGACGCGCAAACATACGCAGTGAAACGAGGATGACAAACGGGTTTCGCCAACCTGACGCAAACATACGCAGCGAAACGCAGGATGACAAACCGGTTGCTTGAAAGCGACGCGCAAACATAAGCAGCGGCAGCGCAGATATTGACCAAACGGAGCGCCAAGCAGCGACGCGCAAACATACGCAGCGAAAACGCAGGATGATCAAACGGAGCGCCAAGCAGCGACGCGCAAACATACGCAGCGAACGCAGAAATATGATCAACGGAAAGCGCCAGAAAGTCATGATGCGCAAACGCCACGCAGCGAACGCAGATGACAACGGAAAACGTAAGCAGTGACGTGCAAACATAAGCAGCGGCAGTACGGATCGGACCGCCAGAGCAGTGACGCGCAAACACACGCAGCGAACGCAGGATGATCAAACGGGGAGCGCCAACCGACGCAAACACAACGCAGCGAAACGCAGGATGACAACGGCGCCAAGCAACCGACGCGCAAACATAACGCAGCGAAACGTAGGATGATCAAACGGAGCGCGCAGCAACCGACGCGCAAACATACGCAAGTGAACGCAGTGGGATGACAAACGGAGCTTTTGCTGACGCGCAAACGACAAGAGCGGCGAACTGGATGACATCAACCGGAACCGCGCCGCGAATGACGCGCAAACATACGCAGCGAACGGTGATATACAAACGGTTTTTGCGAGCCATGACGCGCAAACAAACCGCAAGCGAACGCAGTGATGACAAACGGTTTCGCGCCGCAAGCAAGTGACGCGCAAACATACGCAGCGAACGCAGGATGATCAAACGGAGCGCCAGCGACGCGCAAACATACGCAGCGAAACGCAGGAGATGACCAAACGGAGCGCGCCAGCTGACGCGCAAACATAAGCAGCGGCAGCCGGAGATTCAAACGGCTGCTGCTGAGCGACGCGCAAACACAAGCATGAAAGCCTGATATTGATCAAACGGCTTTCGCCAGCGACGCGCAAACATACGCAGCGAACGCAGGATGATCAAACGGAGCGCCGGGCAAAGCGACGCGCAAACATACGCAGCGAAACGCAGGACATCAACGGAGCGCCAGTGACGCGCAACCGCAAGCAGCGGCAATGGATACAAACGGAGCGCCAAGCACTGACGCGCAAACATACGCAGCGAACGCAGGATGACCAAACGGCGCCAAGCAGTGACGCGCAAACACGCGCAGCGAAAACGCAGGATGACCAAACCATTTCGCCAGCAGCCGACGCGCAAACATACGCAGCGAACGCGAGATATGATCAAACCGGCGCAGTAAGCAGCGACGCGCAAACATAAGCAGCGGCAGCCGAGATATCAAACGGAGCGCCGCCATGACGCGCAAACATACAGCGAACGCAGTGATATGATCTCAACCGTTTGCTTTTCAGCGACGCGCAAACATACAGAAAGCGGCAGCCTGATGATCAAACGGAGCGCAAGCAGCGACGCGCAAACATACGCAGCGAAACGCAGGATGACCAAACGGCGCCAGCTAGCGACGCAAACATACGCAGCGAACGCAGGATGACAAACGGAAATGCTGAGCGACGCGCAAACATAACGCAGCGAACGCAGTAGAGAGATCAAACGGCTTTTCAAGCAGTGATGCGCAAACATAAGCAGCGTGGCAGCCGGATATCAAACGGAGCGCAGGCAGCGACGCGTGCAAACACACGCAGCGAACGCAGGATGATCAACCCAGCGCCAAGCAGCGACGCGCAAACATACCGCAGCGAAACGCAGGATCCGATCAAACGGAGCGCCAAGCTAACCGACGCGCAAATATACGCAGTGAACGCAGGATGACCAAACGGAGCAAGCAACCGATGACGCGCAAACATACGCAGCGAACGCAGGATGACCGAAACGGTTTGCTTTGCTGACGCGCAAACACACGCAGCGAACGCAGTGATGATCAAACGGGCGCAACCGACGCGCAAACATAACGCAGCGAACGCAGGATGACAACGGAGCCGCCAACCGACGCAACACACGCAGTGAAAACGTGCAGGATGACAACGGCGCGCCATAACCGACGCGCAAACATACGCAGCGAACGCAGTGATGATCAAACGGAAAGTTGCGACGCGCAAACATTACGCAGAAAGGCAGCCTGATATAACAAACGGCTTTCGCCAGCGACGCGCAAACATACGCAGCGAACGCAGATAGATCAAACGGAGCGCCAAGCAGCGACGCGCAAACATACGCAGCGAACGCAGGATGACCAAACGGGCGCCAGCAGCGACGCGCAAACATACGCAGCGAACGCAGATGACCAAAACGGAGGCTTGCCAGTGATGCGCAAACATACGCAGCGAAACGCAGTGATGATCAAACGGTTTCGCAAGCAGCGACGCGCAAACACAACGCAGCGAAACGCAGGATATGATCAAACGGACGCTACGCGACGCGCAAACATACAGCGTGGCGAAATACATCAACGGATATGACGCGCAAACATACGCAACGGAAGATGATCAGCGGAAAGCCAGCTGACGCGCAAACATACGCAGCGAACGCAGTGATATATCAAACCGGCGCGCAAGCGACGCGCAAACATACGCAGCGAAACGCAGGAGATCAAACGGAGCGCAGCGACGCAAACATACGAAAGCGGCAGCCTGGAGACGACAAACGGAAAGCGTTTCGCAAGTGACGCGCAAACATACAGCGGCAGAGCGCAGATGATCAAACGGCGCCAGCAGCGACGACGCAAACATACGCAGCGAAACGCAGGATGATCAAACGGAGCGCCAACGACGCGCAAACATACGCAGTGAACCGCAGATGATCAAACGGAGCGCAAGCAGCGACGCGCAAACATGACGCAGCGGCAGGATGATACAACGGTTGCGCCAAGAAGCGACGCGCAAACGATACGCAGCGAACGCAGGATGACCAAACGGTTTCGCTAAGCAGCGACGCGCAAACACACGCAGTGAAAACGTGGTGATGACAAACGGAAAGCGCCAGCAGCGATGCGCAAACAGCATACGCAGCGAACGGTGGACATCCAACGGAGCGCCAACATACAGTGACGCGCAAACAACGGTAAGCAGCGGCGCAAACATGGTAATGATATATCAAACGGCTGCCAAGCAGCGACGCGCAAACATACGCAGCGAACGCAGATGACAACGGTCATCAAGCAGCGACGCGCAAACATACGCAGCGTGGCGCCTTCGGATGAACAAACGGTTACAGCAGCGACGCGCAAACATACGCAGCGAACGCAGATATAACAAACGGCTGCCAAGCGCGACGCGCAAACATACGCAGCGAACGCAGGATGATCAAACGGTTTGCTGAGCGACGCGCAAACACAACGCAGCGAACGCAGTGATACATCAAACCGGCTTTTCAAGCAGCGATGCGCAACATACGCAGCGAACGCAGGATGACAAACCCGGTTGCTTGAGCGACGCGCAAACATTAACGCAGCGAAACGCAGGATGACAAACGGAGCCAAGCAGCGACGCGCAAACATACGCAGCGAAACGCAGGATGATCAAACCGGTTTGCTTGAGCGACGCGCAAACATACGCAGCGAAAACGCAGGATGATCAACCGGCTTTTCGCTAAAGACGCGCAAACATACGCAGCGAACGCAGGATGACAATCAACCGGTTTGCTTGCGATACGCAAACATACGCAGCGAAAACGCAGGATGATCAAGCGGAGCGCCACGAGCGACGCGCAAATATACGCAGCGAAAACGCAGGATGACCAACGGTTTGCTTTTGAGTTGATTACGCAAACATACGCAGCGAACGCAGGATGATCAAACGGAGCAAGCAGTGACGCGCAAACACAACGCAGTGGCACGCAGGATGATCAAACGGCGCCACGCTATGACGCAAACGCCCGGCGAAACGCAGTGATGATCAAACGGAGCGCCAGCTGAAAGTGACGCAAACATACAGCAGCAGAAACGGGACATGACCAAACGGAGCCAAGCAGCGACGCGCAAACATACGCAAGCAGAAATGGGAGGATACATCAACGGAGCGCCAAAGCAGCGACGCAAACATACTTGCAGCGAACGTGCAGGATGACCAAACGGCTGCCAGCAGCGAGCGCAAACATACGCAGCCGAAATGCATCAAACGGAGGCAGTGACGAAAGGCTACGCAAACGCAGATGCGAACATAAAGCAGCACGTGCAAACATACGGTGAACGCACAAGTGACAACGGAAGCGAGAAAGACGTGCAAAACATAAGCGCAGTAGTTGAACGTAGGCGCAATAAGCGACGCGCAAACATAGCAGCGAACGCAAACATACCGGTTAGCTGAAACGCGCAGAACTGAGTGAACGCAGTGACTGATCAGCGGAAAACAGTGGACGTAAACACGCAGTGAACGTAGAATGATCCATCTCAGAAAGCTGAAAACTACAAAAAATTAAACAGGTTCTATGTATTTCGATAGATGGCAGCAATGAAAGCAGTAAGAGGGTCATTTCTATTTATTAAACACACACGCACTTTATTGGAAATTGTAAAAAGTCACTGTATAATAATAATCTGATTTATCTAATAATCTAGTTTACCTAATAATCTGGTTTATCTAAGTCACTTCTTCTTTATCTGGTTAGCTTCAAATCACTGTTCTTCTTTATCTGTTAACTTTAAATCACTGTTTTTCTTTATTTGGTTAACTTTAAATCACTGTTCTTCTTTATCTGGTTAACTTTAACTCGCTGTTCTTCTTTATCTGGTTAACTTTAACTCGCTGTTCTTCTTTATCTGGTTAGCTTCAAATCACTGTTCTTCTTTATCTGTTAACTTTAAATCACTGTTTTTCTTTATTTGGTTAACTTTAAATCACTGTTCTTCTTTATCTTGTTAACTTTAAATCACTGTTCTTCTTTATTTGGTTAACTTTAACTCTTTATTCGTCTTTATCTGGTTAACTTTAAATCACTGTTCTTCTTTATCTGGTTAACTTTAAATCACTGTTCTTCTTTATTTAACTTTCATTAGATTTGTTTATAACATTTTTTTTTCAGGATTCGTCCCAGAACGAACTTACTTTAAGCAATGTAGCTGGCTGTTTCTTCATCCTTATTGGTGGATTAGTTCTTGCAATACTTGTGGCTTTACTTGAATTCTGCTACAAAGCCAAAACTGAAGCAACTCGTTCAAAGGTCTGTCATACATGTTCATACCTTTGAAATAGCCTTGAAAAGAGCTTTTGGTTCAAAGGTCAGTCATATAAGTTCATACATTAGAAATAGTCCTGAAACAAACTTTTGGATCAAAGGTCTGTTACATAAGTTTGTACATTAGAAATAATCATATAAAGAGTTTTGGTGAAAACGTTAGACATGCGTGTTTTCTTTGGAAAATCGTAAATTTATTTTGAGAAATGTTTATTTTGAGAATGACGAATTTTAAAAATATCTGTAAGTAGAAGAACATAAGACACCAATGTTTCAAGTAATATATCATAAAATAAAAAACACCTCAGGTTTTATCTGACAGTTTTTTCTCATATCTGCAGGTTAGTATATGTGAAGCAATGAAGTCCAAACTGCAGGTATCTTTAACTGGGAACCATTACGACGGTCGAGGCCGAACTGCTTCTCTATAAATCGGTACATTATTTATTTGTGAACTTTTCTAATTGTCAGTAACATCATTTTTTAAATATCGAGTGTTATTTCATCACAAGACTGAACTCGATCTCTTGGTACTTAGAATAAACTATCATTTCTATCAAGCTGTACATTGTTGTTTGCTAATGTCACAATATTTACTTTTGTATCTTGTCTTCAACTTATTGTATTTTTTATTCTAGTCGCATGTTCCTGTTTTGACTGACACTCACATCCAAGTTTAACAAGAGTTTCAGAAAGGTGGAGAACATTATTGGACATACGCACGGTTTATTGTATAATAGAACCTTCTCTAATTGTCAGCTCATTTCTCACGTAATAACACATACTTTCTGTGCATGGTGGACCACCGTGTTCTCTAATAAAATATCGTTTTATTAATACTATAATTTGGTTTACTTGTTTTATTATTATTATTGTTTTATTATGTAATACGAAAAATAAAAAACAACAAAAAATGTCAAATACACTTTATGAACTACGTGTGAGTACTGACTGTGTGCAAATACATTGTTTTAACTCAGATTTGGTATTAACATGTCATAATAGTACGTTCTCATTAACACAAAGTATTATACCACGTGTGAGTACTGACTGTGTGTAAATACATTCTTTAACCCGATTTAGTGTTAACATGTCATAATAGTACGTTTCATTGACACAAAGTATTATGACACGTGTGAGTACTGACTCTGTATGTAAAATCATTGTTTTAACTCAGCTTTAGTGTTAATATGTCATAATAGTACGTTATCATTAACACAAAGTATTATAACAAGTGTGTACTACCACTGTAAATACATTCTTGTAATTCAGATTTAGTGTTAACATGTCATAATAGTACGTTCTCATTAACACAAAGTATTGTAACATGTGTGAGTACTGACTGTGTGTAAATACATTGTTTTAACTCAGATTTAGTGTTAACATGTCATAATAGTGCGTTCTCATTAACACAAAGTATGATAACACGTGTGAGTACTGACTGTGTGTAAATACATTCTTGTAATTCAGATTTAGTGTTAACATGTCATAATAGTACGTTCTCATTAACACAAAGTATTGTAACATGTGTGAGTACTGACTGTGTAAAATACATTGTTTTAACTCAGATTTAGTGTTAACATGTCATAATAGTGCGTTCTCATTAACACAAAGTATGATAACATGTGTGAGTACTGACTGTAAATACTGACTGTGTAAATACATTGTTTTAACTCAGCTTTAGTGTTAATATGTCATAATAGTACGTTATCATTAACACAAAGTATTATAACACGTGTGAGTACTAACTGTGTGTAAATACATTCTTGTAATTCAGATTTAGTGTTAACATGTCATAATAGTACGTTCTCATTAACACAAAGTATTGTAACATGTGTGAGTACTGACTGTGTGTAAATACATTGTTTTAACTCAGATTTAGTGTTAACATGTCATAATAGTACGTTCTCATTAACACAAAGTATTATAACAACGTGAACTGCCTTCACATTGTCAGTTTCTTGATGTAATCTATCACGTTTGATAGAAACATCTCGAACGACGGAGTGTTGTCTAAGTTGATGCTAGGAACAGTTACTAACTTGAAGAACGAGAATCGTTTTTGTTTTAAACTTCTAGATAGATTTGAATACACAAATATACGTTACTTGTTAACTTTTCGTATAAATCTGACTACGAAACAATTATATAAATGTTTCACCTAAACCTAACGCATCATATTAAACTATAGTTTCTCGAAAGGGTTAAAGTTAAAGGTTTTGCATATGTTCAAAGTTCCCTAACAGCAACGATTTTGCGTTTTATTCCTGCAAGTACAAAAGCTTTGCTGACAACCCATTTTGTTTATTTAATCTGGTCAAGGAAAACTGACCAGAAAATGAGTTCAACTGGACGTCAAAAACACGTCACGAACGAGATATGTTAGATTATTCGATTCGTTTCCATAAATTATTTCACACATATCCTTCCTTTTTTGTTGACAAAAATTATGAAACTCTCACATAACTAAATTATTGTTAGTTTGTTTGTAAGAAACTCGAAGCTACACAATGAGCTATCTGTGCTTTGCTCACCACAGGTATCAAAACCCGCTTTATAGTGTTGTAAGTTCGAAGACGCACTCGGAAGGAACATAAATAATAGAAAACAGTTATTTGTAATTGTTGTTAACTTTCCACATTTCCATGGAAACTACCATTTCTTTCTAATAACAATCCCAGGTTTCCATGGAAACTACCATTTCTTTCTAATAACAATCCCAGGTTTCCATGGAAACTACCATTTCTTTCTAATAACAATCCAAGGTTTCCATGCAAACTACCATTTCCTTATCATAACAGCCCCAGATTTCCATAGAAAGTGTCATATCTTTCTATAACACAACAGTAAGTTTGTTTTGTTTTTTCTAAAATCGATAATTATTTGAACGTTTAAATAATTTAATAATAGTTTTAAACTGTAAGTATTTCTCTTCAATTATTTAGATTCTGTATATTTATTTTTGAACGGGAAAAGTACAATAAAAATATATGTTTAACAGTCCAGACTAAAAACATATATTGAGATGTCTTACAATAAGAAATGTTGTTTATAAATCTAATTCGTGTAGTACAGTGTTTTGCAATACGAATACACGTGATAATGTCACTGTAAAATAACTTACAATACTAATAGAGCTGACAATCTCATAGTAAACTGATGTACAATAATAATAGAGCTGACAATCTCACAGTAAACTGATGTACAATAATAATAGAGCTGACAATCTCACAGTAAACTAATGTACAATAATAATAGAGCTGACAATCTCGCAGTAAACTGATGTACAATAATAATAGAGCTGACAATCTCACAGTAAACTGATGTACAATAATAATAGAGCTGACAATCTCGCAGTAAACTGATGTACACTAATAATAGAGCTGACAATCTTACAGTAAACTGATGTACAATAATAATAGAGCTGACAATCTCGCAGTAAACTGATGTACAATAATAATAGAGCTGACAATCTCGCAGTAAACTGATGTACAATAATAATAGAGCTGACAATCTCACAGTAAACTGATGTACAATAATAATAGAGCTAACAATCTCACAGTAAACTGATGTACAATAATAATAGAGCTGACAATCTCACAGTAAACTGATTTACAATAGTAATACAGCTGATAATGGTTTACGATAATAACAGAGCTCGTATACACAATGTAGAATGAATTATAAATTATTAACTGATAAACACGTGGTACAATAACTTATAAGGTAGTAACTGGTAAACACATGGTACACTGAGTAATTAAGTAATAACTGATAAACACGTGGGACAATGAGTTATAAGGTAGTAACTGGTAAACACATGGTACAATGAGTTATAAGGTAATAAGTGATAAACACGTGGTACAATAGCTTATAAATTAATAACTCATAAGCAGTTGGTACAACGAATTAAAATGTAGTAATTGTTTTCAGTAGTTAATTTCTGTTAACATTTTCCTTACAAATTGGAGCTAGTTATTCAGGAGTCTATCTAACATGTTTTAACAGTCGTGTAGAAACTCTGAGTTTGTTAACTGTGGGACTCTGTATACTTTTGTCAATATAGAGTTTTTTCTATTTGCTGTAGTTTGTTGTTGCGTCATTTTGGTTGTTGCTAGTCAGACTTCCAAGGTGTCTCGCTTTTTCTCGATTTTGGTTTTTATGCTCTGACGAATTAGTTACACGAGGGCCAACCGTTTCTAATTTAAGTGTAAACTAGAGAGAAGGCAGCTATTCAATACCACTTACCGCCAATTCTTTAGCTATTCTTTTGCCAATGAATAACAGAATTTACTATCACTTTATTACAACCCTTGGCTGAAAGAACGAGATGTTCAGCGAAGGGGATTCGAACCCGTGACCCCTAGATTGCTTGAGAATCGAGCGCCTTAACCAGCAGGTCATGCCAGGATTAACACCTCAGATGTCCCAACGATTGTAAGCGACTTCGTAACAAAAAAATAAAACATAAGTTGATTGGTATATTATTATAACTGATAATGAATTTATGGGATATGTGATACAGCAATTAAAACATTGGTTGTACAGTACATAACAGTTTAAACATGGGTTTATGGTACACAGATTTTTTTATAATTATAGCATGGGTTGCAAAAAATAAACTTAACACGTTAATAGCTACTCACTTTTATTTAGTAATTAATTGGCGTCACTATTATTAGAAAATAACGTTTTAGCCTTACGTATTAGTGACCAAAATACCCGCTTGACAAGAACTTAGGTCATTCTGTTTCCACGTTAAAAAAAAACAACTCGTTTTATAATATTTATATTCAAACAATTCTTTAAGGCCTAGACGAATCTCAACTTAAATTTAGAGTTGATTCGTTAAGCTTGTTACGCTATGAAGAATTGGTGAAGAAAGTTATATATATATATATATATATATGCTTGCTCTATTTTCTGAACGGATGACTAATCAGAAGAGAAAACGTCACGTTTCTCTGAAAAAGAAAGAAAGGCCAAAAGAAATTCTTGAAAAAACATTCGACCCAATGTTAAATTCAGCAAGCATTCCTCTTCCTGACAGCTGTTCTTCCTGAGATACAAGATCGCCAAGTCACTGTAAATTACACTGATAAGTGATTACTTCAAGATATTTCAGTTAAACAACAGCTTTCACATTAAAAAATTATATTTATAAACATACCTACGCGTAATAAAATATACAATACATACAGATAATACTTAAATTAAAAGCACACTTTAAAACAAATATTTTCTGGGCCTAATGCTTTTAGAACGACGATTTTCTAGGCCTAAAGCTTTAGACCAATGAATTACTAGGCCTAATGCTTCTCTTGGAATAATTTCATGCATCATGAACAGTACTCATAATGTTGTTTACGATTTCCCCATACTGGAATTTCACATGTAATAGGTTTAGACTTTCACATGGTTTCCGCCCCGAGAAACTTAGGCTTCGTCTCCTAAGACGATTCTTAATAATAAAATTGCATTGAAGTTTTATTGAGAGATGTGAAAGATATGTGATCAAACAGTATTACCGTTGTTCCAGTTTCTTCCATCAAGTATTAGGCATCACACGTTCAGAGAACCACATTATTAAGGAAGTATTATGTATCACATGCTCAGACAACCATATTATTAAGGAAGTATTAGGTATCACATGCTCAGAGAACCACATTATTAAGGAAGTGTTAGGTATCACATGTTCAGAGAACCACATTATTAAGGAAGTGTTAGGTATCACATGTTCAGAGAACCACATTATTAAGGAAGTGTTAGGTATCATATGTTCAGAGAACCACATTATTAAGGAAGTATTAGGTGTCACATGTACAGAGAACCACATTATTAAGGAAGTATCAGTTATCAAGTTTTCAGAGAACCACACTATTAATGAAATATTAAGTATCAAGTGTTCAGAGAACCACATTACTAAAGAAGTATTAGGTATCAAGTTTTCAGAGAACCACATTATTAAGGAAGTATTAGGTATCAAGTTTTCAGAGAACCCCACTATTAATGAAATATTAAGTATCAAGTGTTCATAGAACCACATTATTAAAGAAGTATTAGGTATCAAGTTTTCAGAGAACCACATTATTAAGGAAGTATTAGGTATCAAGTTTTCAGAGAACCACACTATTAAAGAAGTATTAGGTATCAAGTTTTCAGAGAACCACATTATTAAAGAAGTATTAGGTATCAAGTTTTCAGAGAACCACACTATTAATGAAATATTAAGTATCAAGTGTGCAGAGAACCACATTATTAAAGAAGCATCAGGTATCAAGTTTTCAGAGAACCACACTATTAAAGAATTATTAGGTATCAAGTTTTCAGAGAACCACACTATTAATGAAATATTAAGTATCAAGTATTCAGAGAACCACATTATTAAGAAATGATCTGAGAATGAAAAAATTATATTGCGATTATTTAATCTTGGGGAGTGATGGTGTATAATAGAAAAATAATTAGAACCACAGCTTAATTAGATGAAGGATATGTTCGGATGACATGCACTGATATTATTACGTGTAATAAATGGATAAAAAAGAAAGTTTGTTTGTTTTTTGAATTTTGCACAAAGCTACTGAGGGCTATCTGCGTTAGCCGTTCCTAATTTAGCAGTGTAAGACTAGAGGGAAGGCAGCTAGTCATCACCACCCACCGCCAACTCTTTGGGCTACTCTTTAACAAGGAATAGTGGGGTTAACGTCACATTATAACGCTCCTAACGGCTGAAAGGGCGAGCATGTTGGTGTGACAGGGATTCGAGCCTGCGACCCCTCGGATTACGAGAGTCGGACGCCTTAATCCACCTGCCTAAAAAAAAAGAAAAGAAAGTCGAACTGGCTCGGAAAAAGGCAATAGAATGTTTATAAGGTTAAAGGTTAAAGATCAAGAAAAAAATAGGGTTTGAAGAAATGACCAAACATGATAGAACAAAGGGTGAATGAGAGTGGAAAAGAAAGTGAAAACAGGAAAACAAGGAAAGAGTTTGTGTGGTGCAGCGAGTTGTTTGTAAGGTTTGAAAGATCAAATAAGAGACAATGATGAGAAGAAAAGGAATTCGTCAATATTTTATTATTATACATAACGACAAACATAAAGAAATTCAGGTTATGTTTTCATATCTAGAGTTTGAATGTTTTAGATTGAAACTAAAGACAGTTTCCACGTATAGTGTGTAAGAAACTTATAGTTGGATAAGCAAACCGTAAGGCATAAAACAGTAATATTACTATCCAAACACTTTGTTCGTTACTTAATAAATGGATATTCAAACGAAACTATAAAGTAGAAATTTAACCATAACAATGTGCAGAAAATAATACCGTGAACTCTGGAGAATGAAATAGAAGTTTTAATTATTTTTGTATAATACAATTTACTCATGTCCAGTGAGGTTCATTAATACCTTCCAGAGGTTCCGCCTCACAAAACCCAAAACTTGTCTTATCGCCCATCGCTTGTGTTACATTTAAAAACTACTTGTACCTAGTAAAAAATGGAACTAAAATCGAATAGAAGTACATTGTGTGACTATCTGTCTCCTAATGGTATGTCTCCCAATGTTACAGAGGTAAGTCGATAGTCTTACAACCAAAACTGGGGTTGGATTCTCCACATGGACCCATAAGGTATTTTAATCTGGTTTATTCAAACTAACCAAACAAACAACCTAATGGTGCTGTTTGGAGCCATTCACCTATGACAACACATGCAAACTGACCTAGTACAATCTGTTATTTGCAAATATCGACTCTCCCTGGTGAAGGAAACAGCGATATATCTGCGTTCTTACCGCTAGAAGCTGTGTTTCCTTATAGTTGTGAGTAACTATAACCCATTGTGTAGTTTTGTTCTTAACTACAAACAAACAAATATCTACCCAATTTATAAATAAGAAAATAGAGCAGGGTTAAAGAATTCAAAACGGGGTCATACATCATTGATGTGTATACGTTATCTCAATGGTGAAACAAATATATAATAACACAGGATATCCCATATTGATTTTGAAAGTCTATCCTAGTGGAGATAATATATTTATTTCGAACATTTAACATAAAATAAATTTAAAATAAAACACAAGAGGGAATTCTAAAATGTTTTGCACTTGTT
>NC_134827.1:115301546-115361280 GCF_004210375.1 Tachypleus tridentatus
AATGTACAAGTGACAATGGAAAAGTAAGTAGTGATGTGTAAATATATGTAGTGGTAGTAGAGATGACAATGGGAAAATAAGTAGTGATAATGTAAATATATATAGTAGTGAATATAGGAGTGACAATGTAAAAGTAAGTAGTGATAATGTAAATATATGTAGTGAATATAGGAGGAGACAGTAGGAAAGTAAGTAAAGTGATGATGTAAATATATGTGGTAGGCAATGTAGAGGAGACAATGGAAAAGTATGTAGTGATGTGTAAATATACATGAGTAGATGTAGGAAGTGACAATGTGAGAGGAAGTAGTAAAGTAGTGATGTATATATGTAGTGAATATAGGAGTGACAATTTAGGAAAGAAGTAAAGTAGTGATAATATAAAATATATATAGCGAAGTAAAGATGTAAAGGAGTAAATGGAAAAAGTAAGTAAGTGATGTGTAAATATACGTAGTGAGATTACAAGTGACAAGTGGAAAAGTAAAGTAGTGATGTGTAATAAATATATGTAGTAGAATGTAGAGGAGTGACAATGGGAAAGTAAGTAGTGATAATGTAAATATATGTAGTAGAATATAGGAGTGACAATTAGGAAAGTAGAAAGTAGTGATAATGTAAATATGTAGTAGTAGATGTACAGGTGACAATGGAAAAGTAAGTAGTGATGTAAAAATATATGTAGTTAGATAATGTACAAGTGACAGTGGAAAGAAGTAAGTAGTGATATTGTAAATATACGTAGTGAATGTAGAAGTGACAATAGGAAATGTAGTGTAGTGATGTATAATATATAAGTACATGTAGTGAAATGGAGAAACAATGGAAAGAGTAAGTGAGTGATGTGTGTAAATATATGCTGAAGTAAGATGTACAAGAGTGACAAGTGGAAAGAGTAAAATAAGTGATGATAATATAAATATATGTAGTGATAGTGAATTACGAGAGACAATGGAAAAGAAGAAAGTAGTGATGTTGTAAATATATATAGTGAAGATATACAAGAGTGACAATGGAAAAAAGTAAGTAAGTGATGTGTAAATATATGTAGTAGATAATACAGAAGTGATGACAATGGGAGAGAAAGTAAGTGAGTGATGTATAAATATATGTACAGTAAATACAAGTGACAATGTAGGAAAGTAAGTAGTAATGATGTGTAAATATATGTAGTGAGATGTAGGAGTGACAATGTAGTAAGGGAAAGTAAATGATATGTATGGCTTATGTAAATATAGGGTGTGTAGATATAGGAAAGTAAGTAATGATAATAAGTATATGTAGTGATGTAAGGAGTATGTAAATATAAGTAGCGAGTGAAATGTATAATGTATTACAAGAAATGACAATTAGGAGAGTAAAGTAGTACGATGTGTAAATATATATGTAGATGAATAGTAGGATGACATTTGGGAAAGGAAGTAAAGTAGTATGATAATGTAAATATACGTAAGTGAATGTAAAGGAGTGACAATGGAAAAGAAATAGTAGTAGTGATGTGTAAATATACATGGAGTATGAATGTATTACAAGTGACAGTGGGAAAATGTAAGTAAGTGATGTGTAAATATATGTAGAGTGAATGTAGGAGTAAAAGAATGTAAAAGTAAGTAGTGATGTGTAAATATATACTAGTAGAATGTAGGAGTGACAGTAGGAAGAGTAAGTAAGTGATGTGTAAATATATGTAGTAAGATGTAGGAGAGAACAATGGGAAGAAGTAAAGTAGTGATGTGTAAATATATGCTAGTAGATGTACAAGTGACAGTGGAAAAGAAAGTAAGTGATATGTAAATATACGTGAAGTAGATAATACAAGTGACAATGGAAAAGTAAAGTAGTGATGTGTAAATATATGAATGTTAGTAGTAACAGTAGAGAAGAGTAGGAGAAGAAATAAAGTAGTGATAATGTAAATATACGTAGTGAATGTAGGAGTGACAAGGTGAAGAAGTAAGTAGTGATGTGTAAATACATGTAGTGAATGTAGGAGTAACAGTGGGAAGGAAGTAAAGTAAGTGATAATGTAATATGTAGTGAAGTGAATGTACAAGTGACAGTGGGAAGTAGTAAGTAGTGATGTGTAAATATATGTGAGTAGAATGTACAAGTGACAGTGGGAAAAGTAAGTAGTGATAATAGTAAATATACACGTAGTGAATGTACAGAAGTGACATGGAAAAGTAAGTAGTGATGTGTAAAAAATATGTGAGTGAATGTACAAGTGACAGTGGAAAAAGTAAGTAGTGATGTGTAAATATATGTAGTGAATGTACAAGTGACAATGGAGAAAAATAAGTAGTGATGTGTAAATATATGTAGTAGATATGTACAAGTGACAATGGAAAAAGTAAGTAGTGATGTGTAAATATATATGTAGTAGATAATACAAGTGAACAGTTAAGGAAGGAAGTAAGTAGTGATGTGTAAATATATGTAGTAGATAATGTACAAATATGACAGTGGGAAAAGCGTAAGTAGTGATGTGTAAATATATGTAGTGAATGTAGGAGAGACAATGGAAAAGTAAGTAGTGATGTGTAAATATACGTAGTAGATGTAGGAGTGACAATGGAAAAAAGTAAGTAGTGATGTGTAAATATATGTTGTGTGAATGTAGGAGTGACAATGGAAAAGAAGTAAAGTAGTGATGTATAAATATATATGCTAGTGAATGTAGGAGTGACAATGGAAAGGTAAGTAGTGATGTAAAATATATGTAGTAGTCTTATAGGAGTGACAATGGAAAAGTAGAGTAAGATGATGTGTAAATATACGTGTAGTGAATGTAGGAGTGACAATGGGAAGAGTAAGTAGTGATGTGTAAATATATGTATATGAGTGAATGTAGAATTGACAATGGGAAAAGTAAGTAGTGATGTGTAGTAAATATATGTATGACAGTGAATGTAGGAGTGACAATGGAAAAGTAAGTAGTGATGTGTAAATACATGTAGTGAGATGTGGGAGATGTCAATGGAAAAAGTAAGAAATAGTGATGTGTAAATATACGTAGTGAATATAGGAGAGACAATGGAAAAGAAGTAAGTAGTGATGTGTAAATATACGTATGTAGTAGATGTAGGAGTGACAATGGAAAAGTAAAGTAGTGATAATGTAAATATATGTAGTGAATGAATGTTAGGTGACAATGCAATGGAAAAGTAAGAAATGAGTGATGTGTAAATTATATATAGTGAATGTAAAAGTGACAATGGAAAGAGTAAGTAGTGATGTGTAAATATATACGTAGTGAATGTAGGAGTGACAATGGGAAAGAGTAAGTAGTGATGTGTAAATATATATATGTAGTGAATGTAGGAGTGACAATGGGAGAAAATAAAGTAGTGATGTGTAAATATATGTAGTGAATATAGGAAGTGACAATGGAAAAAGTAAGTAGTGATAATGTAAATAAATACATGAGTGAATGTAGGAGTGACAATGGGAAAGTAAGAAGTGAGTGATAATGTAGAAATATATAATAGTGAATGTAGGAGTGACAATGGGAAGAAGTAAGTAGTGATGTGTAAATATATGTCGTGAATGAAGGAGTGACAATGGGAAGGAAAGTAAAGTGATGTGTAAATACATGTATAGTAAGATGTAGGAGGTGACAATGGAAAAGTGTAAGTAGTGATAATGTAAATATACGTAGTAGATGTAGGAGTGACAATGGAAAAGAAGTAAAGTAGTGATGTGTAAATATATGTAGTAGATGTAGGAGAGACAATGGAAAAAGAAAAGTAGTGATATTGTAAATACATGTAGTGAATGTAGGAATGACAATGGAAATAGTAAGTAGTGATATTATAAATATAAGTAGTGGTAGATTGGAGAGAGACAATGGAAAAGTAGAGTAGTGATGTGTAAATAAATATATGTAGTGATATGTAGGGAGTGACAATGGAAAAGTAAATATGATGATGTGTAAATATATATAGTAGTGAATGTAGGAGTGACAATGGAAAAGTAAGTAGTGATAATGTAAATATAAAGTAGTAGTAGTTGGAGAACAATGGAAAAAGTAAGTAGTGATGTGTAAATATACGTAGTGAATGTAGGAGTAACAATGGAAAAAGTAAATGCAGTAGTGATATGATAAATATATATGTAGTGAATGTAGGAAGAACAATGGAAAAAGTAAGTAGTGATAATGTAAATATAAATGTAGTGGTAGTTGGAGAACAATGGAAAAGTAATGTAGTGATGTGTAAATATACGTGTAGAGTAGATGTAGAGGTGACAATGGAAAAGTAAGTAGTAGTGATGTGTAAATATATGTAGTAGATATAGGAGAGACAATGGAAAAGAAGTAAGTAGTGATAATGTAAATACATGTATATGAAGATGTAAAGTGACAATGGAAAAAGTAAAGTAGTGATAATGTAAATATAAAAGTAGTGGTAGTTGGAGAGACAATGGAAAAGTAGAAAGTGATGTTATAAATATATGTAGTGAATATAGGAGTGACAGTGGGAAAGTAAGAGTAAGTAGTGATATTGTAAATATACGTAGTGAATGTATGAAGGAGTGACAATGGAAAAATAAGTGAGTGATGATATGTAAATACATGTAGTGAATGTAGGAGTGACAGTGGGAAAGTAAGTGAGTGATAATGTAAATATATATAGTGAAGATAATATACCTGAAGTGACAATTAAGGAAAGTAAGTAGTGATAATGTAAATATATGTAGTAGATATACAAGTGACAGTGGGAAAGTAAGTAGTGATGTGTAAATATACGTAGTGAATGTACAAGTGACACATGGAAAAGTAAGTAAGTAGTGATGTGTAAATATATATAGTAGAATATACAAGTGACAGTGGAAAATATTAAAGTAGTGATGTATAGAAATATATGTGTGTAGAAGTACTACAGAGTGACAATGGAAAAGTAAGTAGTGATGTGTAAATATATGTAGTGAATGTACAAGTGACAATGGGAAAGAGTAAGTAGTGATATTGTGTAAATATATGTAGTAGAATGTACAAGTGACAATTGGAAAGTAAGTAGTGATGTGTAAATATATATGAGTGAATGTAGGAGTGACAATGTATAGTAAGTAGTGATGAGTAACGATATGTACACAATGTGACAGTGGAAAAGAGTAAAGTAAGTAGTGATGTGTAAATATATGTAGTGAATGTAGGAGAGACAATGGAAAAAAGTAGTAATAGATATGTGTAAAATATATGTAGTGAATGTACAAGTGACAATGGAAAAGTAAGTAGTGATGTGTAAATATATGTAGTGTAGATGTAGGAGTGACAATGGAAAAGTAAGTAGTGATGTGTAAATATACATGTAGTGAGATGTAGGAGTGACAATGGAAAGAGTAAGTAGTGATGTGTAAAAATATATATAGTAGATATAGAAGTGACAATGGAAAAGTAAGTAGTGATAATGTAATATACATGTAGTGAATGTAGGAGTGACAATGGGAAAGAGTAAATGTAGTGATATGTAAATATATGTAGTGAATGTAGAATTGACAATGGGAAAGTAAGTAGTGATGTGTAAATATATGTAGTGAATGTAGGAGAGACAATGGAAAAGTAAGTAGTGATGTGTAAATATATGTAGTGAATGTACAGTGACAGTGGAAAAGTAAGTAGTGATATGTAAATATACGTAGTGAATGTACAAGTGACAATGGAAAAGTAGAGTAGTGATGTGTAAATATATGTAGTGAATGTAAGAAGTGACAGTGGGAAAAGTAAGTAAGTGAGTGATGTGTAAATATACGTAGTGAATGTAGGGTATTAATGGAAGAAGTAAGTAGTGATAATGTAAATACATATAGTGAATGTAGGAGTGACAGTGGGAAAGTAAGTAGTGATGTGTAAATATATGTAGTGAATGTACAAGTGACAATTAGGAAAGAAGTAAGTAAGTGATGTGTAAGCATATGTAGAAGTGATTGTACAAGTGACAGTGGGAAAGAAATAAGTAGTGATGTAAATATACGTAGTGAATGTACAAGTGACAATGGAAAAGTAAGTAAGGTGAGTGATGTGTAAATATATGTAAGTGAATGTACAAGTGACAATGGAAAGAGTAAGTAGTGATGTGTAAAAATATACATGTAGTGAATGTAGGAGTGACAATGGAAAGTAAAAGTAGTGATGTGTAAATATATGTAGTGAATATAGGAGTGACAATGGGAAAATAAAGTAGTGATGTGTAAATATATGTAGTAGAATATACAAGTGACAATGGAAAAGTAAAGTAGTGATGTGTAAATATATGTAGTAGATATGTAGGAGTGACAATAGAGGAAAGTAAGTAAGTGATGTGTAAATATATATCGTGAATGTAGGAGTGACAATGGAAAAAGAAAGTAAAGTAGTGATGTGTAAATATATATAAGTGAATGTAGGAGTGACAATGGGAAATGTAAGTAAGTGATGTAATAAATATACGTGAGTGAATATAGGAGTGACAATGGAAAAAGTAAGTAGTGATGTGTAAATATATGTAGTGAATGTAGGAGTGACAATGGAAAAGATAAAGTAGTGATGTGTAAATATATGTAGTAAGATATAGGAGAGAGACAATGGAAAAGTAAAATGCGTGATGTGTAAATATACGTAGTAGTAGCGGAATGACAATGGGAAATGTAAGTAGTGATGTATAAATATATATGTAGTTAGTAGTTGGAGAGAACAATGGAAAAAATAGAAGTAGTGATGTGTAAATATATATAGTAGTGAATAGGGAGTGACAATGGAAAAGTAAGTAGTGATGTTAATAAATATATATTAGATATACAAGGAGTGACAATGGAAGAAGTAAAGTAGTGATATGTAAATATAAAGTATTGAATGATTGGAGAGACAATGGAAAAGAAATGAAAGTGATATTATAAATATACGTGAGTAGAATGTAGGAGTGACAATGGAAAAGAAAGTAAAAGTAGTGATGTGTAAATATATATAGTGAATGTAGGAGTGACAATGGAAAAGTAAAAGTAGTGATGTGTAAATATATAGTAGTGAGTAGTAGTTGGAGAACAATGGAAGAATGAAGTAGTGATGTGTAAATATACGTAGTACAGTAGGAGTGACAATGGGAAAGTAAGTAGACATGTGTAAATATATGTAGTGAATATAGGGTGACAATGGCAAAATATAGTAGTGATGTGTAAATATATAGATATAGAGTGAATGTAGGAGTGAGAATGGAAAAGTAAGTAGTGATGTAAATATACATGTAGTAGATATAAAGTGACAATGGAAAAGTAAAGTAGTGATGTGTAAAATATAAGTAGTGGTAGTTGGAGGAGTGACAATGGGAGAAGAGAAGTAAGTAGTGATGTGTAAATATATATCGTAGATGTAGGAAGGAGACAACGAAAAAGTAAAGTAGTGATGTGTATAAATATATGTAGTGAGATGTAGGAGAGACAATAGAAAAATAGTAATGTAGTGATGTATAAATATATTTTGTGAATGTAGGAGTGACAATGGAAAAGTTAAATAAGTGATGTGTAAATATATATAGATGATGTAGGAGTGACAATGGAAAAGAAATGAGTGATATTATAAAATACATGTAGTGAATGTAGGAATGACAATGGAAATGTACATAGTGATGTGTAAATAAAGTATTGTAGTAGTTGGAGAGACAATGGAAGAAAAGTAAGTAGTGATGTGTAAATATATGTAGTGAGTGTAGGAAGTGACAATGGAAAAGTAAAGTAGTGATGTATAAATATATATAGTAGATATTAGGAGTGACAATGGAAAAAGTAAGTAGTGATGTGTATAAATATATGTAGTAGAATGTAGGAGTGACAATGGAAGAAGTAAAGTAGTGATGTGTAAAATATATGTAGTAGAATGTAGGGAGTGACAATGGAAAAGTAAGTAGTGATATGTAAATATACGTATGAGTGATAGATATAGATGACAATGGAAAAAAAGTAAGTGAAATGATAATGTAAATATATATGAGTAGATGTAGGAGTGACAATGGAAAAGTAAAGTAGTGATGTGTAAATATACGTAGTGAATGTAGGAGTGACAATGGAAAAGTAAATAGTGATATGTAAATATAATATATTAGTGAATGTAGGAGAAACAATGGAAAGAAAAAGTAGAGTGATGTGTAAATATATGTAGTGAATGTATAGGAGTGACAATGGAAATGTAAGTAAGTGATAATGTAAATATAAGTAGTGGTAGTTGGAGAGAGCAATGGAAAAGTAAGTAGTGATGTATATATGTAGATGTAGGGTGACGGTGATGGGGATAGTAAGTAGTGATATGTAAATATACGTAGTGAATGTAGGAGTGACAATGGAAAAGTAAGTAGTGATGTGTAAATATACATGAGTGAATGTAGAGGTGACAATGGAAAAAAAAGTAAGTAGTGATGTGTAAATATATATGAAAGTAGAATGTAGGAGAGACAATGGGAAAGTAAGTAGATGTGTAAATATATGTAGTGAATGTACAAGTGACAGTGGGAAAGTAAGTAGTGATGTGTAAATATACGTAGTGAATGTACAAGTGACATGGAAAAGTAAGTAGTGATGTGTAAATACATGTAGTGAATGTACGAAGTGACAATGGAAAAGAAGTAAGTAGTGATGTGTAAATATATAATAGTGAATGGATTACAGAGTGACAATGGAAAAGTAGGTAGTGATGTGTAAATATATGTAGTGAATGTAGATGTGAGGGTGACAAAGTAAGTAGTGATATGTAGATATATGTAGTGAATGTACAAGTGACAATGGGAAAGTAAGTAGTGATGTGTAAATATAAGTAGAGATAGATATACAAGAGACAATGGAAAAGTAAGTAGTGATGTATAAATATATGTAAGTAGATATAGGAGAACAATGGAAAAGTAAAAGTAGTGATAATGTAAATATATGAAAGTGAATGTAAAGGTGACAATGGAAAAAGTAAGTAGTGATAATGTAAATAATATGAAGTAGATATAAGGAGTGACAATGGAAAAGTAATAAGTAGTGATGTATAAATATATATATAGTGAGTATAGGGGAGTGACAATGGAAAGTAAGTAGTGATGTGTAAATATATATGTAGTGAATGTAGGAGTGACAATGGAAAAGTAAGTAGTGATGTATAAAATATATGTTAGTGAATGTAGGGTGACAATGGAAAAGTAAGTAGTGAATGAAATATAAATGTATATAGTGATATACACAAGTGACAGTGGAAAAGTAAGTAGTGATAATGTAAATATATATGTAGTGAATGTACAAGTGACAATGGAAAAGTAAGTAAGTGATAATGTAAATATATGTAGTAGATGTAGGAGTGACAATGGAAAAATAAGTAGTGAAGTGTAAATATATGTGTGAGTAAGATATGACAATGGAAAAGTAAGTAGTGATGTAATGCATAAATATATACATAGTGAATGTAGAAGTGACAATGGAAAAAGTAAGTAGTGATGTGTAAATATATATATAGTGAATGTACAAGTGACAATGGAAAAGTAAAGTAGTGATGTGTAAATATACGTAGTGAATGTAAGGAGTGACAATGGAAAAGAAATGAAGTAGTGATGTGTAAATATATATAGTAGTAGATAATAGGAGAACAATGGAAAAAGAAAGTAGTGATGTGTGTAAATATATGTAGTAGATATTAGGAGTGACAATGGAAAAGTAAGTAGTGATGTATGTAAATATAAGTAGTAGTGGTAGTGGGAGAGACAATGGAAAAAAGTAAGTAGTGATGTGTAAATATATGTACTTAGTGAATGTAGGAGTGACAATGGAAAAGTAATGTAGTGATGTGTAAATATATATGAAGTAGATAATAGGAGTGACAATGGAAAAGTAAAGTGATGTGTAAATATATGTAGTAGATATAGGAGAACAATGGAAAAGTAAGTAGTGATGTGTAAATATATGTAGTAGAAATTAGTAGTTGAAGACAATGGAAGAAGTAAAGTAGTGATGTGTAAATACATGTAAAAATATACGTAGTGAATGTAGAGAAGTAGACAATGGAAAAGTAAGTAGTGATAATGTAAATATATGTGAGTGAATATAGGAGAACAATGGAAAAAAGTAAGTAGTGATGTGTAAATACATGTAGTGAATGTAAAAGTGACAATGGAAAAGTAAGTAGTGATATGTAAATATAGTAGTGGTAGTTGGAGAGACAATGGAAAAGAAATAAGTAGTGATGTGTAAATATATGTAGTGATGTAGGAGTGACAATGAAAAAGTAAGTAGTGATGTGTAAATATATATGTAGTGAATGTAGGAGAACAATGGAAAAGTAAAAGTAGTGATGTGTAAATATATTTGAGTGAATGTAGGAGTGACAATGGAAAAGTAAAGTAGTGATGATGTAAATATATGTAGTAGATATGTAGGAGTGACAATGGAAAGAAGTAAGTAGTGATGTATGTAAATACATGTAGTGAATATAGGAGTGACAATGGAAAAAGTAAGTAGTGATTTGTAAATATATGTAGTGAATGTAGGAGTGACAATGGAAAAGTAAGTGAGTGATGTATATAAATATATATATGAAAGAGTGAATATAGGAGTGACAATGGAAAAGTAAGTAGTGATGTGTAAATATATGTAGTGAATGTAGAAGTGACAATGGAAAAATAAAGTAAGTAGTGATGTGTAAATATATGTAGTGAATGTAGGGTGACAATGGAAAAGTAAGTAGTGATGTGTAAATATACGTAGTGAATGTAGGAGTGACAATGGAAAAGTAAGTAGTGATGTGTAAATATACGTAGTAGATATAGGAGCGACAATGGAAAAGTAAGTAGTGATGTGTAAATATATGTAGTGAATGTAGGAGTGACAATGGAAAAAATAAATAGTGATGTGTAAATATATGTAGTGAATGTAGGAGAGACAATGGAAAAGAAAGTAGTGATGTGTAAATATATGTAGTGAATGTAGGGGTGACAATGGAAATGTAAGAAGTAGTGATAATATGTAAATATAAGTAGTAGTGGTAGTTGGAGAGACAATGGAAAAGTAAGAAATAAGTGATATGTATAAATAAAGTGAGTAGTTGTTGAAGACAATGGAAAAAGTAAGTAGTGATGATGTGTAAATATACGTAGTGAATGTAGGAGTGACAATGGAAAGAGAGGTAATATAGTGATTATGTAAATATATGTAGTAGTAAATGTAGAGAGAGACAATGGAAAAGTAAGTAGTGATGTGATGTGTAAATATAAGTGGGTAGTAGTTGGAGAAGACAATGGAAAAGTAAAGTAGTGATGTGTAAATATATACGTAGTGAGATGTATGGAAGTGACAATGGAAAAGTAAGTAGTGATAATGTAAATAAATATACTTAGTGAATGTAAAGGAGAGACAATGGAAAAGAAAGTAGTGATGTGTAAATATATGTTAGTGAATGTAGGAAGTGACAATGGAAATGTAAAGTAGTGATGTGTAAATATATGTAATGGAAGTTGAGAAGAATATAAACAATGGAAAAGTAAGTAGTGATGTTAAATATATATATGATAGTGAATGTAGGAGTGACAATGGAAAGTAAGTAAGTAGTGATGTGTAAATATAAGTAGTGGTAGTTGGAGAGTGACAATGGAAAAAAGTAAGTGTAGTGATGTGTAAATATATGTAGTGAAGATGTAGGAGTGACAATGAAAAAGTAAAGTAGTGATGTGTAAATATATGTAGTGAATGTAGGAGTGACAATGGAAAATATAAGAAGTAGTGATGTGTATAAAATATATATGTAGTGAATGTAGGAGTGACAATGGAAAAAGTAAGTAGTGATGTGTAAATATATGTAGTGAATGTAGGAGTGACAATGGAAAAAGTAAAGTAGTGATGTGTAAATATATGTAGTGAATGTAGGAGTGACAATGGAAAAGTAAGTAGTGATGTGTAAATATATATAGTGAATGTACATAGGAGTGACAATGGAAAGAATGTAGTAAGTAGTGATGTGTAAATATATGTAGTGAATGTAGGAGTGACAATGGAAAAGTAAGTAGTGATGTGTAAATATATGTAGTGAATGTAGGAGTGACAATGGAAAAGTAAGTAGTGATGTGTAAATATATATGTAGTGAATGTAGGAGTGACAATGGAAAAGTAAGTAGTGATGTGTAAATATACGTAGTAGATGTAGGAGTGACAATGGAAAAAAGTAAAGTAGTGATGTGTAAATATACGTAGTGAATGTATGAGTGACAATGGAAAAGTAAAGTAGTGATGTGTAAAATATATGTAGTGAATGTAGGAGTGACAATGGAAAAGTAAGTAGTGATGTGTAAATATATGTAGTGAATATAGGAAGACAATGGAAAAGAAAAAGTAGTGATGTTATAAAATATATGTAGTGAATGTAGGAAGTGACAATGGAAAATGTAAGTAGTGATGTGTAAATATAAGTAGTGGTAGTTGGAGAGACAATGGAAAAGTAAGTAGTGATGTGTAAATATATATATGAGTAGTATGTAGGAGTGACAATGGAAAAAAGTAAGTAGTGATGTGTATAATATATGTAGTGAATGTAGGAGTGACAATGGAAAAAGTAAAAAAGTGATATAATGTAAATAATATAGTTAGTGAATATAGGAGTGACAATGGAAAAAGTAAAGTAGTGATAATGTAATGAGTAGTTGGATATACATGGAAAAGTAAGTAGTAGTGGAGAAGAAGACAATGGGAAAAATGTAAGTAGTGATGTATATAAATATATGTAGTGAATGTAGGAGTGACAATGGAAAAGTAAGTAGTGATGTGTAAATATAAGTAGTGGTAGTTGGAGTTAGACAATGGAAAAGTAAGTAGTGATGTGTAAATATACGTAGTGAAGATGTAGGAGTGACAATGGAAAAGTAAGTAGTGATGTGTAAATATATATAGTGAATGTAGGAGTGACAATGGAAAAGTAAAGTAGTGATGTGTAAATATATGTAGTGAATGTAAGAGTGACAATAAAATGTAAGTAGTGATAATAATGTAAATATAAGTAGTGGTATGTAGGAGAACAATGGAAAAGTAAAGTAGTGATGTGTAAATATAGTGTAGTGAGTAGTAGGAGAACAATGGAAAAAGTAAGTAGTGATGTGTAATATATATGTAGTGAATGTAGGAGTGACAATGGAAAAGTAAATAAAGTAGTGATGTATGTAAATATATGTAGTGAATGTAGGAGAGACAATGGAAAAAAGTAAGTAGTGATGTGTAAATATAAGTAGTGGTAGTTGGAGAACAATGGAAAAAAAAAAGTAAGTAGTGATGTGTAATAAATATACGTAGTGAATGTAAGGAAGTGACAATGGAAAAAGTAGAAGTAGTGATGTAAAAATATATAGTGAATGTAGGAGACAATGGAAAAGTAGTAAGTAGTGATAATAAATATAAGTAGTGAGTAGTTGGAGAGACAATGGAAAAGTAAGAAGTAGTGATGTGTAAATATACGTAGTGAATGTAGGAGTGACAATGGAAAAGAAATACAAAGTGATGTGTAAATATATATAGTAGTGAATGTAGGAGAGACAATGGAAAAGAAAGTAGTGATATGTAAATACATGTAGTAGATGTAGGAGTGACAATGGAAATGTAAGTAGTGATGTGGAATAAATATATATGTAGTAGTGGTAGTTGGAGAGACAATGGAAAAGTAAGTAGTGATGTGTAAATATATATAGTAGATGTAGGGGTGACAATGGAAAGAAAGTAGTGAGTGATGTGTAAATATACATAGTGAATGTAGGAGTGACAATGGAAAAGTAAAGTAGTGATGTGTAAATATACGTAGTGAATATAGGAGTGACAATGGAAAAGTAAGTAGTGATGTGTAAATATACATGTAGTGAATGTAAAGGTGACAATGGAAAAGTAAAGTAGTGATGTGTAAATATATGTAGTGAATATAGGAGAGACAATGGAAAAAAGAAAAGAAGTGATGTGTATAAATACATGTAGTGAATGTAGGAAGTGACAATGGAAATGTAAGTAGTGATATGTAAATATAAGTAGTAGTAGTTGGAGAGACAATGGAAAAGTATGAGTAGTGATGTGTAAATATATGTAGTAGATATAGGAGTGACAATGGAAAAGTAAGTAGTGATGTGTAAATATATGTAGTGAATGTAGGAGTGACAATGGAAAAGTAAGTAGTGATGATGTAAATATATGTAGTAGAATGTAGGAGTGACAATGGAAAAAGTAAGTAGTGATGTGTAATATATACGTAGTGGTAGTTGGAGTGACAATGGAAAAAAAAGTAAGTAGTGATGTGTAAATATATGTAGTGAATGTAGGAGAGACAATGGAAAAGTAAGTAGTGATGTGTAAATATAAGTAGTGGTAGTTGGAGAGACAATGGAAAAGTAAGTAGTGATGTGTAAATATACGTAGTGAATGTAGGAGTGACAATGGAAAAGTAAGTAGTGATGTGTAAATATATGTAGTGAATGTAGGAGAGACAATGGAAAAGAAAGTAGTGATGTGTAAATACATGTAGTGAATGTAGGAGTGACAATGGAAATGTAAGTAGTGATGTGTAAATATAAGTAGTGGTAGTTGGAGAGACAATGGAAAAGTAAGTAGTGATGTGTAAATATAAGTAGTGGTAGTTGGAGAGACAATGGAAAAGTAAGTAGTGATGTGTAAATATACGTAGTGAATGTAGGAGTGACAATGGAAAAGTATAGTAGTGATGAATGTAAATATATGTAGTGAATATGTAGGAAGACAATGGAAAGTAAAAGTAAGTAGTGATGTGTAAATATAAGTAGTGAATGTAGTTGGAGGAGACAATGGAAAAAAAGTAAGTAGTGATGTGTAAATATACGTAGTGAGATGTAGGAGTGACAATGGAAAAGTAAGTAGTGATAATGTAAATATATATAGTAGGTAGATGTAGGAGAGACAATGGAAAAAAAAAGTAGTGATGTGTAAATATATGTAGTGAATGTAGGAGTGACAATGGAAATATAAGTAGTGATGTGTAAAATATATATGTAGTAGTAGTTGGAGAACAATGGAAAAGTAAGTAGTGATGTGTAAATATATGTAGTGAATGTAGGAGGTGACAATGGAAAAAGTAAGTAGTGATAATGTAAATATAAGTAGTGGTAGTTGGAGAGACAATGGAAAAGTAAGTAGTGATGTGTAAATATATGTAGTGAATGTAGGAGGAGACAATGAAAAAAGTAAGTAGTGATGTGTAAATATATGTAGTGAATGTAGGGTGACAATGGAAAAGTAAAGTAGTGATGTGTAAATATATATAGTGAATGTAGGAGTGACAATGGAAAAAGTAAGTAGTGATAATGTAAATATATGTAGTGAATGTAGGAGTGACAATGGAAAAAGTAAAGTAGTGATAATGTAAATATATATGTAGTGAATGTAGGAGTGACAATGGAAAAAAAAGTAAGTAGTGATGTGTAATATATATGTAGTAGATATAGGAGTGACAATGGAAAAGTAAAAGTAGTGATGTGTAAATATATATAGTAGATATGTAGGAGTGACAATGGAAAAGTAAGTAGTGATGTGTAAATATATGTAGTGAATGTAGGAGTGACAATGGAAAAGTAAGTAGTGATGTGTAAATATATGTAGTGAATAGAAGGAGTGACAATGGGAAAAGAGTAAGTAGTGATGTGTAAATATACGTAGTGAATGTAAGTAGGAGTGACAATGGAAAAGTAAGTAGTAAGTGATGATGTAAATATATACGTAGTGAATGTAGGAGTGACAATGGAAAAGTAAGTAGTGATGTGTAAATATATATAGTGAATGAACAAGAGACAATGGAAAAGAAAGAAAAGTAGTGATGTGTAAATACATATGAGTGAATGTAGGAGTGACAATGGAAAATGTAAGTAGTGATATGTAAAAATATATAGTAGTAGTAGTTGGAGAGACAATGGAAAAGTAGGTAGTGATGTGTAAAATATATATGTAGTGAATGTAGGAGTGACAATGGAAAAAGTAGAAGTAGTGATGTGTAAATATAAGTAGTGGTAGTTGGAGACAATGGAAAAGTAAGTAGTGATGTGTAAATATATATAGTGAATGTAGGAAGAGACAATGGAAAAAGTAAAAGTAGTGATGTGTAAATATATACTTAGTGAATGTAGGAGTGACAATGGAAAAGTAAGTAGTGATGTGTAAATATATGTAGTGAATGTAGGAGTGACAATGGAAAAGAAGTAAGTAGTGATGTGTAAATACATGTAGTAGATATGTAGGAGTGACAATGGAAAAGATAAGTAGTGATGTGTAAATATATGTGAGTGAATGTAGGAGTGACAATGGAAAAGTAAGTAGTGATGTATGTAAATATATATAGTAGATATAGAAGTGACAATGGAAAAGTAAGTAGTGATGTGTAAAAATATATGTAGTAGATGTAGGAGTAACAATGGAAAAGTAAGTAGTGATGTGTAAATATATAGTGAATAATAGGAGTGACAATGGAAAAGTAAAGTAGTGATGTGTAAATATATGTAGTGAATGTAGGAGTGACAATGGAAAAAAAGTAAAGTAGTGATGTGTAAATATACGTAGTGAATGTAGGAGTGACAATGGAAAAGTAAGTAGTGATGTGTAATATATACATGTAGTGAATGTAGGAGTGACAATGGAAAAGTAAGTAGTGATGATGTAAATATACGTAGTAGATATCTAGGAGTGACAATGGAAAAGTAAGTAGTGATGTATGTAAATATATGTAGTGAATGTAGGAGAGACAATGGAAAAGAAAGTAGTGATATGTAAATATATATAGTAGATGTAGGGTGACAATGGAAAAATGTAAGTAGTGATGTGTAAATATAAGTAGTGGTAGTTGGAGAGACAATGGAAAAGTAAGTAGTGATGTGTAAATATATGTAGTGAATGTAGGAGTGACAATGGAAAAGTAAGTAGTGATAATGTAAATATATGTAGTGAATGTAGGAGTGACAATGGAAAAGTAAGTAGTGATATATGTAAATATATGTAGTGAATGTAGGAGTGACAATGGAAAAGAAAGTAAGTAGTGATGTGTAAATATATATGTAGTGGTAGTTGGAGAGACAATGGAAAAAGTAAGTAGTGATGTGTAAATATATGTAGTGAATGTAGGAGAGACAATGGAAAAGTAAGTAGTGATGTGTAAATATAAGTAGTAGTAGTTGGAGTGACAATGGAAAAAGTAAGTAGTGATGTGTAAATATACATGTAGTGAATGTAGGAGTGACAATGGAAAAAAAAGTAAGTAGTGATGTGTAAATATATATAGTAGATGTAGGAAGACAATGGAAAAAAGAAAGTAGTGATGTGTAAATACATGTAGTAGATGTAGGAGTGACAATGGAAAATATAAGTAGTGATAATGTAAATATAAAGTAGTGGTAGTTGGAGAACAATGGAAAAAAGTAAAGTAGTGATGTATGTAAATATAAGTAGTGGTAGTTGGAGAGACAATGGAAAAAGTAAGTAGTGATAATGTAAATATACGTAGTGAATGTAGGAGTGACAATGGAAAAAAAGTATGTAGTGATGTGTAAATATATGTAGTGAATGTAGGAGTGACAATGGAAAAGTAAGTAGTGATGTGTAAATATAAGTAGTGGTAGTTGGAGAGACAATGGAAAAGTAGGTAGTGATGTGTAAATATACGTAGTGAATGTAGGAGTGACAATGGAAAAGTAAAGTAGTGATAATGTAAATATATGTAGTGAATGTAGGAGAGACAATGGAAAAGAAAGTAGTGATGTGTAAATACATGTAGTGAATGTAGGAGTGACAATGGAAATGTAAGTAGTGATGTGTAAATATATGTAGTGGTAGTTGGAGAGACAATGGAAAAGTAGGTAGTGATGTGTAAATATATGTAGTGAATGTAGGAGTGACAATGGAAAAGAAAGTAAGTAGTGATAATGTAAATATAAGTAGTGGTAGTTGGAGAACAATGGAAAAGTAAGTAGTGATGTGTAAATATATATAGTAGTGAATGTAGGAGAGACAATGAAAAAGTAAGTAGTGATGTGTAAATATATGTAGTGAATGTAGGAGTGACAATGGAAAAGTAAGTAGTGATGTGTAAATATATGTAGTGAATGTAGGAGTGACAATGGAAAAGTAAGTAGTGATGTGTAAATATATGTAGTGAATGTAGGAGTGACAATGGAAAAGTAAGTAGTGATGTGTAAATATATGTAGTAGAATGTAGGAGTGACAATGGAAAAGTAAGTAGTGATGTGTAAATATATATAGTGAATGTAGGAGTGACAATGGAAAAGTAAGTAGTGATGTGTAAATATATGTAGTGAATGTAGGAGTGACAATGGAAAAGAAGTAAGTAGTGATGTGTAAATATATGTAGTGAATATAGGAGTGACAATGGAAAAAAGTAAGTAGTGATGTGTAAATATATGTAGTGAATGTAAAGGGTGACAATGGAAAAGTAAGTAGTGATAATGTAAATATACGTAGTGAATGTAGGAGTGACAATGGAAAAGTAAGTAGTGATGTGTAAATATACGTAGTAGATGTAGGAGTGACAATGGAAAAGTAAAAGTAGTGATGTGTAAAAATATATGTAGTGAATGTAGGAGTGACAATGGAAAAGTAAGTAGTGATGTGTAAATATATGTAGTGAATGTAGGAGAGACAATGGAAAAGAAAGTAGTGATGTGTAAATATATGTAGTGAATGTAGGAGTGACAATGGAAAAGTAAGTAGTGATGTGTAAATATAAGTAGTGGTAGTTGGAGAGACAATGGAAAAGTAAGTAGTGATGTGTAAATATATGTAGTAGATGTAGGAGTGACAATGGAAAAGTAAAGTAGTGATAATGTAAAAATATATGTAGTGAATGTAGGAGTGACAATGGAAAAAAGTAAAAGTAGTGATGTGTAAATATATGTAGTGAATGTAGGAGTGACAATGGAAAAGTAAGTAGTGATGTGTAAATATACGTAGTGGTAGTTGGAGAGACAATGGAAAAGTAAGTAGTGATGTGTAAATATATGTAGTGAATGTAGGAGAGACAATGGAAAAGTAAGTAGTGATGTGTAAATATAAGTAGTGAGTGATTGGAGAGAGACAATGGAAAAAGTAAAGTAGTGATGTGTAAATATATGTAGTGAATGTAGGAGTGACAATGGAAAAGTAAAGTAGTGATAATGTAAATATATGTAGTGAATGTAGGAGTGACAATGGAAAAAGAAAGTAGTGATAATATGTAAATATATGTAGTGATGTATATAGGAGTGACAATGGAAAAGTAAGTAGTGATGTGTAAATATAAGTAGTGGTAGTTGGAGAGACAATGGAAAAAGTAAGTAGTGATGTGTAAATATATGTAGTGAATGTAGGAGTGACAATGGAAAAAGTAAGTAGTGATGTGTAAATATATGTAGTAGTAGTTGGAGAGACAATGGAAAAGTAAAGTAGTGATGTGTAAATATATGTAGTGAATATAGGAGAGACAATGGAAAAGTAAGTAAAAGTGATAATGTAAATATATGTAGTGAATGTAGGAGTGACAATGGAAAAGTAAAAGTAGTGATGTGTAAATATATGTAGTAAAGAATGTAGGAGTGACAATGGAAAAAGTAAAAGTAGTGATAATGTAAATATATGTAGTGAATGTAGGAGTGACAATGGAAAAGTAAGTAGTGATGTGTAAATATAAGTAGTGGTAGTTGGAGAGACAATGGAAAAGTAGGTAGTGATGTGTAAATATATGTAGTGAATGTAGGAGTGACAATGGAAAAGTAAGTAGTGATGTGTAAATATATGTAGTGAATGTAGGAGTGACAATGGAAAAGAAAGTAGTGATGTGTAAATATATGTAGTGAATGTAGGAGTGACAATGGAAAAAAAAAAGTAGTGATAATGTAAATATATGTAGTGAATGTAGGAGTGACAATGGAAAAGTAAAGTAGTGATGTGTAAATATACGTAGTGGTAGTTGGAGAGACAATGGAAAAGTAAGTAGTGATGTGTAAATATATGTAGTGAATGTAGGAGAGACAATGGAAAAGTAAGTAGTGATGTGTAAATATAAGTAGTGGTAGTTGGAGAGACAATGGAAAAAGTAAGTAGTGATGTGTAAATATATGTAGTGAATGTAGGAGTGACAATGGAAAAGTAAAAGTAGTGATGTGTAAATATATGTAGTGAATGTAGGAGAGACAATGGAAAAGAAAGTAGTGATGTGTAAATACATGTAGTGAATGTAGGAGTGACAATGGAAATGTAAGTAGTGATGTGTAAATATAAGTAGTGGTAGTTGGAGAGACAATGGAAAAGTAAGTAGTGATGTGTAAATATATGTAGTGAATGTAGGAGTGACAATGGAAAAGTAAGTAGTGATGTGTAAATATAAGTAGTGGTAGTTGGAGAGACAATGGAAAAGTAAGTAGTGATGTGTAAATATATGTAGTGAATGTAGGAGAGACAATGGAAAAGTAAGTAGTGATGTGTAAATATAAGTAGTGGTAGTTGGAGAGACAATGGAAAAGTAAGTAGTGATGTGTAAATATACGTAGTGAATGTAGGAGTGACAATGGAAAAGTAAGTAGTGATAATGTAAATATATGTAGTGAATGTAGGAGAGACAATGGAAAAAAAAGTAGTGATGTGTAAATACATATGTAGTAGATGTAGGAGTGACAATGGAAAAGTAAGTAGTGATGTGTAAATATAAGTAGTAGTAGTTGGAGAGACAATGGAAAAGTAGGTAGTGATGTGTAAATATATGTAGTGAATGTAGGAGTGACAATGGAAAAGTAAGTAGTGATGTGTAAATATATGTAGTGAATGTAGGAGTGACAATGGAAAAGTAAGTAGTGATGTGTAAATATAAGTAGTGGTAGTTGGAGAGACAATGGAAAAGTAAGTAGTGATGTGTAAATATATGTAGTGAATGTAGGAGTGACAATGGAAAAGTAAGTAGTGATGTGTAAATATAAGTATTGGTAGTTGGAGAACAATGGAAAAGTAAGTAGTGATGTGTAAATATATGTAGTGAATGTAGGAGTGACAATGGAAAAAAGTAAGTAGTGATGTGTAAATATATATGTAGTGAATGTAGGAGAGACAATGGAAAAGTAAAGTAGTGATGTGTAAATATATGTAGTGAATATAGGAGTGACAATGGAAATGTAAAGTAGTGATGTGTAAAATATATGTAGTGAATGTAGGAGAGACAATGGAAAAGAAAGTAGTGATGTGTAAATATATATGTAGTGAATGTAGGAGTGACAATGGAAAAAGTAAAGTACTGATGTGTAAATATATGTAGTGAATGTAGGGTGACAATGGAAAAGTAAGTAGTGATGTGTAAATATATGTAGTGAATGTAGGAGTGACAATGGAAAAGAAAGTAGTGATAATGTAAATATAAATAGTGGTAGTTGGAGAGACAATGGAAAAGTAAGTAGTGATGTGTAAATATACGTAGTGAATGTAGGAGTGACAATGAAAAAAAGTAAGTAGTGATGTGTAAATATATGTAGTGAATATAGGAGAGACAATGGAAAAAGAAAGTAGTGATAATGTAAATACATGTAGTGAATGTAGGAGTGACAATGGAAATGTAAGTAGTGATGTGTAAATATAAGTAGTGGTAGTTGGAGAGACAATGGAAAAGTAGGTAGTGATGTGTAAATATATGTAGTGAATGTAGGAGTGACAATGGAAAAGTAAAAAGTGATGTGTAAAATATAAGTAGTGGTAGTTGGAGAGACAATGGAAAAAAGTAAGTAGTGATGTGTAAATATATGTAGTGAATGTAGGAGTGACAATGGAAAAGTAAAGTAGTGATGTGTAAATATATGTAGTGAATGTAGAGAGTGACAATGGAAAAGTGAAAGTAGTGATGTGTAAATATATGTAGTGAATGTAGGAGTGACAATGGAAAAGTAAGTAGTGATGTGTAAATATATGTAGTGAATGTAGGAGTGACAATGGAAAAGTAAGTAGTGATGTGTAAATATAAGTAGTGGTAGTTGGAGAGACAATGGAAAAGTAAGTAGTGATGTGTAAATATATGTAGTGAATGTAGGAGTGACAATGGAAAAGTAAGTAGTGATGTGTAAATATATGTAGTGAATGTAGGAGAGACAATGGAAAAGAAAGTAGTGATGTGTAAATACATGTAGTGAATGTAGGAGTGACAATGGAAAAGTAAGTAGTGATGTGTAAATATAAGTAGTGTAGTAGTTGGAGAGACAATGGAAAAGTAAGTAGTGATGTGTAAATATATGTAGTGAATGTAGGAGTGACAATGGAAAAAGTAAAGTAGTGATGTGTAAAATATATGTAGTGAATGTAGGAGAACAATGGAAAAAAGAAAGTAGTGATGTGTAAATACATGTAGTGAATGTAGGAGTGACAATGGAAAAGTAAGTAGTGATGTGTAAATATAAGTAGTGGTAGTTGGAGAGACAATGGAAAAGTAAGTAGTGATGTGTAAATATATGTAGTGAATGTAGGAGTGACAATGGAAAAGTAAGTAGTGATGTGTAAATATATGTAGTGAATGTAGGAGTGACAATGGAAAAGTAAGTAGTGATGTGTAAATATATGTAGTGAATGTAGGAGTGACAATGGAAAAGTAAGTAGTGATGTGTAAATATATACGTAGTGGTAGTTGGAGAGACAATGGAAAAGTAAGTAGTGATGTGTAAATATATGTAGTGAATGTAGGAGAGACAATGGAAAAGTAAGTAGTGATGTGTAAATATAAGTAGTGGTAGTTGGAGAGACAATGGAAAAGTAAGTAGTGATGTGTAAATATACGTAGTGAATGTAGGAGTGACAATGGAAAAGTAAGTAGTGATGTGTAAATATATGTAGTGAATGTAGGAGAGACAATGGAAAAGAAAGTAGTGATGTGTAAATACATGTAGTGAATGTAGGAGTGACAATGGAAATGTAAGTAGTGATGTGTAAATATAAGTAGTGGTAGTTGGAGAGACAATGGAAAAGTAGGTAGTGATGTGTAAATATATGTAGTGAATGTAGGAGTGACAATGGAAAAGTAAGTAGTGATGTGTAAATATAAGTAGTGGTAGTTGGAGAGACAATGGAAAAGTAAGTAGTGATGTGTAAATATATGTAGTGAATGTAGGAGAGACAATGGAAAAGTAAGTAGTGATGTGTAAATACATGTAGTGAATGTAGGAGTGACAATGGAAAAGTAAGTACTGATGTGTAAATATATGTAGTGAATGTAGGAGTGACAATGGAAAAGTAAGTAGTGATGTGTAAATATATGTAGTGAATGTAGGAGTGACAATGGAAAAGTAAGTAGTGATGTGTAAATATACGTAGTGAATGTAGGAGAACAATGGAAAAGTAAGTAGTGATGTGTAAATATAAAGTAAGTAGTGGTAGTTGGAGAACAATGGAAAAAAGTAAAGTAGTGATGTGTAAATATACGTAGTGAATGTAGGAGTGACAATGGAAAAGTAAGTAGTGATGTGTAAATATATGTAGTGAATGTAGGAGAGACAATGGAAAAGAAAGTAGTGATGTGTAAATACATGTAGTGAATGTAGGAGTGACAATGGAAATAGTAAGTAGTGATGTGTAAATATAAGTAGTGGTAGTTGGAGAACAATGGAAAAGTAAGTAGTGATGTGTAAATATATGTAGTGATGTAGGAGTGACAATGGAAAAAAGTAAAGTAGTGATGTGTAAATATATATGTAGTGGTAGTTGGAGAGACAATGGAAAAGTAAGTAGTGATGTGTAAATATATGTAGTGAATGTAGGAGAGACAATGGAAAAGTAAGTAGTGATGTGTAAATATAAGTAGTGGTAGTTGGAGAGACAATGGAAAAGTAAGTAGTGATGTGTAAATATAAGTAGTGGTAGTTGGAGAGACAATGGAAAAGTAAGTAGTGATGTGTAAATATATAGTAGTGAATGTAGGGAGACAATGGAAAAAAAGTAGTGATAATGTAATATACATGTAGTGAATGTAGGAGTGACAATGGAAATGTAAGTAGTGATGTGTAAATATAAGTAGTGGTAGTTGGAGAGACAATGGAAAAGTAAGTAGTGATGTGTAAATATATGTAGTGAATGTAGGAGTGACAATGGAAAAGAAAGTAGTGATGTGTAAATATAAGTAGTGGTAGTTGGAGAGACAATGGAAAAGTAAGTAGTGATAATGTAAATATATAGTAGTAGATGTAGGAGTGACAATGGAAATGTAAGTAGTGATGTGTAAATATAAGTAGTGGTAGTTGGAGAGACAATGGAAAAGTAAGTAGTGATGTGTAAATATATGTAGTGAATGTAGGAGTGACAATGGAAAAGTAAGTAGTGATGTGTAAATATATGTAGTGAATGTAGGAGTGACAATGGAAAAGTAAGTAGTGATGTGTAAATATAAGTAGTGGTAGTTGGAGAGACAATGGAAAAGTAAGTAGTGATGTGTAAATATACGTAGTAGTAGATGTAGGAGAACAATGGAAAAGTAAGTAAGTAGTGATGTGTAAATATAAGTAGTGGTAGTTGGAGAGACAATGGAAAAAGAAAAGTAAGTAGTGATGTGTAAATATACGTAGTGAATGTAGGAGTGACAATGGAAAAGTAAGTAGTGATGTGTAAATATATGTAGTGAATGTAGGAGAGACAATGGAAAAGTAAGTAGTGATGTGTAAATATATGTAGTGAATGTAGGAGTGACAATGGAAATGTAAGTAGTGATAAATGTAAATATAAGTAAGTAGTAGTGGAGAACAATGGAAAAAGTAGGTAGTGATGTGTAAATATATGTAGTGAATGTAGAAGTGACAATGGAAAAAAAAGTAAGTAGTGATGTGTAAATATAAGTAGTGGTAGTTGGAGAACAATGGAAAAGTAAGTAGTGATGTGTAAATATACAGAGTGAATGTAGGAGTGACAATGGAAAAAAAGTAAAGTAGTGATGTGTAAATATATGTAGTGAATGTAGGAGAGACAATGGAAAAAAGTAAGTAGTGATGTGTAAATACATGTAGTGAATGTAGGGTGACAATGGAAATGTAAAGTAGTGATGTGTAAATATAAGTAGTGGTAGTTGGAGAGACAATGGAAAAGTAGGTAGTGATGTGTAAATATATGTAGTGAATGTAGGAGTGACAATGGAAAAGTAAGTAGTGATGTGTAAATATAAGTAGTGGTAGTTGGAGAGACAATGGAAAAGTAAGTAGTGATGTGTAAATATATGTAGTGAATGTAGGAGAGACAATGGAAAAGTAAGTAGTGATGTGTAAATATATGTAGTGAATGTAGGAGTGACAATGGAAAAGTAAGTAGTGATGTGTAAATATATGTAGTGAATGTAGGAGTGACAATGGAAAAGTAAGTAGTGATGTGTAAATATATGTAGTGAATGTAGGAGTGACAATGGAAAAAAAAAAGTAGTGATGTGTAAATATATGTAGTGAATGTAGGAGTGACAATGGAAAAAATGAAAGTAGTGATGTGTAAATATAAATAGTGGTAGTTGGAGAGACAATGGAAAAAGTAAGTAGTGATGTGTAAATATATATGTAGTGAATGTAGGAGAGACAATGAAAAAAGTAAAGTAGTGATGTGTAAATATATGTAGTGAATGTAGGAGTGACAATGGAAAAGTAAGTAGTGATGTGTAAATATACGTAGTGAATGTAGGAGTGACAATGGAAAAGTAAGTAGTGATGTGTAAATATAAGTAGTGGTAGTTGGAGAGACAATGGAAAAGTAAGTAGTGATGTGTAAATATATGTAGTGAATGTAGGAGAGACAATGGAAAAGTAAGTAGTGATGTGTAAATACATGTAGTGAATGTAGGAGTGACAATGGAAAAGTAAGTAGTGATGTGTAAATATATGTAGTGAATGTAGGAGTGACAATGGAAAAAAAGTAAGTAGTGATAATGTAAATATATGTAGTGAATGTAGGAGTGACAATGGAAAAGTAAGTAGTGATGTGTAAATATAAATAGTGGTAGTTGGAGAGACAATGGAAAAGTAAGTAGTGATGTGTAAATATATGTAGTGAATGTAGGAGAGACAATGAAAAAGTAAGTAGTGATGTGTAAATATATGTAGTGAATGTAGGAGTGACAATGGAAAAGTAAGTAGTGATGTGTAAATATATGTAGTGAATATAGGAGTGACAATGGAAAAGTAAGTAGTGATGTGTAAATACACGTAGTGAATGTAGGAGTGACAATGGAAAAGTAAGTAGTGATGTGTAAATATAAGTAGTGGTAGTTGGAGTGACAATGGAAAAGTTGGTAGTGATGTGTAAATATACGTAGTGAATGTAGGAGTGACAATGGAAAAGTAAGTAGTGATGTGTAAATATACGTAGTGAATGTAGGAGTGACAATGGAAAAGTAAGTAGTGATGTGTAAATATATGTAGTGAATGTAGAAGTGACACTAGAAAGCTGAAAACTACAAAAATTAAACAGGTTCTATGTATTTCGATAGATGGCAGCAATGAAAATGGTAAGAGGGTCATTTCTATTTATTTAAACACACGTACTTTATTGGAAATTGTAAAAAGTCACTGTATAATAATAATCTGATGTATCTAATAATCTGGTTTATCTAAGTCAGTTCTTCTTTATCTGGTTAGCTTCAAATCACTGTTCTTCTTTATCTGTTAACTTTAAATCACTCTTTTTCTTTATCTGGTTAACTTTAACTCGCTGTTCTTCTTTATCTGGTTAGCTTCAAATCACTGTTCTTCTTTATCTGTTAACTTTAAATCACTGTTTTTCTTTATTTGGTTAACTTTAAATCACTGTTCTTCTTTATCTGGTTAACTTTAAATCACTGTTCTTCTTTATCTGGTTAACTTTAAATCACTGTTCTTCTTTATCTGGTTAACTTTAAATCACTGTTCTTCTTTATTTGGTTAACTTTAAATCAGTGTTCTTCTTTATCTGGTTAACTTTAACTCGCTGTTCTTCTTTATCTGGTTATCTTTAAATCACTGTTTTTCTTCATCTGGTTAACTTTAAATCCCTGTTCTTCTTTATCTGGTTAACTTTAAATCACTGTTCTACTTTATCTGGTTAACTTTATATCACTGTTCTTCTTTATCTGGTTAACTTTAAATCACTGTTCTTCTTTATTTGGTTAACTTTAAATCACTGTTCTTCTTTATCTGGTTAACTTTAAATCACTGTTCTTCTTCATCTGGTTAACTTTAAATCACTGTTCTACTTTATCTGGTTAACTTTATATCACTGTTCTTCTTTATCTGGTTAACTTTAAATCATTGTTCTTCTTTATTTGGTTAACTTTAAATCACTGTTCTTCTTTATCTGGTTAACTTTAAATCGCTGTTCTTCTTTATCTGGTTAACTTTAAATCGCTGTTCTTCTTTCTCTGGTTAACTTTAAATCACTGTTTTTCTTTATCTGGTTAACTTTAAATCGCTGTTCTTCTTTATCTGGTTAACTTTAACTCGCTGTTCTTCTTTATCTGGTTAACTTTAAATCACTGTTCTTCTTTATTTGGTTAACTTTAAATCACTGTTCTTCTTTATCTGGTTAACTTTAAATCACTGTTCTTCTTTATCTGGTTAACTTTAAATCATTGTTCTTCTTTATTTTGTTAACTTTAAATCACTGTTCTTCTTTATTTGGTTAACTTTAAATCACTGTTTTTCGTTATCTGGTTAACTTTAAATCGTTGTTCTTCTTTATCTGGTTAACTTTAAATCACTGTTTTTCTTTATCTGGGTAACTTTAAATCACTGTTCTTCTTTATTTAACTTTTATTAGATTTGTTTATAACATTTTTTTTTTCAGGATTCGTCCCAGAACGAACTTACTTTAAGCAATGTAGCTGGCTGTTTCTTCATCCTCATTGGTGGATTAGTTCTTGCAATACTTGTGGCTTTACTTGAGTTCTGCTACAAAGCCAAAACTGAAGCAACTCGTTCAAAGGTCTGTCATACATGTTCATACCTTTGAAATAGCCTTGAAAAGAGCTTTTGGTTCAAAGGTCAGTCATATAAGTTCATACATTAGAAATAGTCCTGAAACAAACTTTTGGATCAAAGGTCTGTTACATAAGTTTGTACATTAGAAATAATCATATGAAGAGTTTTGGTGAAAACGTTAGACATGCGTGTTTTCTTTGGAAAATCGTAAATTTATTATGAGAAATGTTTATTTTGAGAATGACGAATTTTAAAAATATCTGTAAGTAGAAGAACATAAGACACCAATGTTTCAAGTAATATATCATAAAATAAAAAACACCTCACGTATTATCTGATAGTTTTTTCTCATATCTACAGGTTAGCATATGCGAAGCAATGAAGTCCAAACTGCAGGTATCTTTAACTGGGAACCATTACGACGGTCGAGGCCGAACTGCTTCTCTATAAATCGGTACATTATTTATTTGTGAACTTTTCTAATTGTCAGTAACATCATTTTTTAAATATCGAGTGTTATTTCATCACAAGACTGAACTCAATCTCTTGGTACTATCATTTCTATCAAGCTGTACATTGTTGTTTGCTAATGTCACAATATTTACTTTTGTATCTTGTCTTCAACTTATTGTATTTTTTATTCTAGTCGTATGTTCCTGTTTTGACTGACACTCACATCCAAGTTTAACAAGAGTTTCAGAAAGGTGGAGAACATTATTGGACATACGCACGGTTTATTGTATAATAGAACCTTCTCTGTAATTGTCAAGCTATTTCTCACGTAATAACACATACTTTTCTGTGCATGGTGGACCACCGTGTTCTCTAATGAAATATCGTTTTATTAATACTATAATTCTGGTTTACTTGTTTTATTATTATTATTGTTTTATTATGTAATACGAAAAATAAAAACAACAAATGTCAAATACACTTTATGAACTACGTGTGAGTACTGACTGTGTGTAAATACATTGTTTTAACTCAGATTTAATGTTAACATGTCATAATAGTACGTTCTCATTAACACAAAGTATTGTAACATGTGTGAGTACTGACTGTGTGCAAATACATTGTTTTAACTCAGATTTGGTATTAACATGTCATAATAGTGCGTTCTCATTAACACAAAGTATTGTAACACGTGTGAGTACTGACTGTGTGCAAATACATTGTTTTAACTCAGATTTGGTATTAACATCTCATAATAGTGCGTTCTCATTAACACAAAGTATTATAACACGTGTGAGTACTGACTGTGTGTAAATACATTGCTTTACCTCAGATTTAGTGTTAACATGTCATAATAGTACGTTCTCTTTAACACAAAGCATTATGACATGTGTGAGTACTGACTGTGTGTAAATACATTGTTTTAACTCAGATTTAGTGTTAACATGTCATAATAGTACGTTCTCATTAACACAGTATTATACCACGTGTGGGTACTGACTGTGTGTAAATACATTCTTTTAACTGAGATTTAGTGTTAACATGTCATAATAGTACGTTCTCATTAACACAAAGTATTATCACATGTGTGAGTACTGACTGTGTGTAAATACATTGTTTTAACTCAGATTTAGTGTTAACATGTCATAATAGTACGTTATCATTAACACAAAGTATTATAACACGTGTGAGTACTGACTGTGTGTAAATACATTCTTGTAATTCAGATTTAGTGTTAACATGTCATAATAGTACGTTTTCATTAACACAAAGTGTTATGAAACGTGTGAGTACTGACTCTGTATGTAAATACATTGTTTCAACTCAGATTTAGTGTTAACATGTCATAATAGTACGTTCTCAATAACACAAAGTATTGTAACATGTGTGAGTACTGACTGTGTGTAAATACATTGTTTTAACTCAGATTTAGTGTTAACATGTCATAATAGTACGTTCTCATTAACACAGTATTATACCACGTGTGGGTACTGACTGTGTGTAAACAGATTGTTTTCACTTAGATTTAGTATTAACATGTCGTAATAGTGCGTTCTCATTATCACAAAGTATTATAACACGTGTGAGTACTGGCTGTGTGTAAATACATTGTTTTAACTCAGATTTAGTGTTAACATGTCATAATAGTACGTTCTCATTAACACAAAGTATTATAACAACGTGAACTGCCTTCACATTGTCAGTTTCTTGATGTAATCTACCACGTTTGATAGAAACATCTCGAACGACGGAGTGTTGTCTAAGTTGATGCTAGGAACAGTTACTAACTTGAAGAACGAGAATCGTTTTTGTTTTAAACTTCTAGATAGATTTGAATACACAAATATACGTTACTTATTAACTTTTCGTATAAATCTGACTACGAAACAATTATATAAATGTTTCACCTAAACCTAACGCATCATATTAAACTATAGTTTCTCGAAAGGGTTAAAGTTAAAGGTTTTTGCCATATGTTCAAAGTTCCCTAACAGCAACGATTTTGCGTTTTATTTCTGCAAGTACAAAAGCTTTGCTGACAACCCGTTTTTGTTTATTTAATCTGGTCAAGGAAAACTGACCAGAAAATGAGTTCAACTGGACGTCAAAAAACACGTCACGAACGAGATATGTTAGATTATTCGATTCGTTTCCATAAATTATTTCACACATATTCTTCCTTTTTTGTTGACAAAAATTATGAAACTCTCACATAACTAAATTATTGTTAGTTTGTTTGTAAGAAACTCGAAGCTACACAATGAGCTATCTGTGCTTTGCTCACCACAGGTATCAAAACCCGCTTTATAGTGTTGTAAGTTCGAAGACGCACTCGGAAAGGAACATAAATAATAGAAAACAGTTATTTGTAATTGTTGTTAACTTTCCACATTTCCATGGAAACTACCATTTCTTTCTAATAACAATCCCAGGTTTCCATGGAAACTACCATTTCCTTATCATAACAGCCCCAGATTTCCATAGAAAGTGTCATATCTTTCTATAACACAACAGTAAGTTTGTTTTGTTTTTTCTAAAATCGATAATTATTTGAACGTTTAAATAATTTAATAATAGTTTTAAACTGTAAGTATTTCTCTTCAATTATTTAGATTCTGTATATTTATTTTTGAACGGGAAAAGTACAATAAAAATATATGTTTAATAGTCTAGACTAAAAACATATATTGAGATGTCTTACAATAAGAAATGTTGTTTATAAATCTAATTCGTGTAGTACAGTGTTTTGCAATACGAATACACGTGATAATGTCACTGTAAAATAACTTACAATAGTAATAGAGCTGACAATCTCATAGTAAACTGATGTACAATAATAATAGAGCTGACAATCTCACAGTAAACTGATGTACAATAATAATAGAGCTGACAATCTCACAGTAAACTGATGTACAATAATAATAGAGCTGACAATCTCACAGTAAACTGATGTACAATAATAATAGAGCTGACAATCACACAGTAAACTGATGTACAATAATAATAGAGCTGACAATCTCGCAGTAAACTGATGTACAATAATAATAGAGCTGACAATCTCGCAGTAAACTGATGTACAATAATAATAGAGCTGACAATCTCGCAGTAAACTGATGTACAATAATAATAGAGCTGACAATCTCGCAGTAAACTGATGTACAATAATAATAGAGCTGACAATCTCACAGTAAACTGATTTACAATAGTAATACAGCTGATAATGATTTACAATAATAACAGAGCTCGTATACACATTGTAGAATGAGTTATAAATTATTAACTGATAAACACGCGGTACAATGACTTATAAGGTAGTAACTGGTAAACACATGGTACACTGAGTAATTAAGTAATAACTGATAAACACGTGGGACAATGAGTTATAAGGTAGTAACTGGTAAACACATGGTACAATGAGTTATAAGGTAATAAGTGATAAACACGTGGTACAATGAGTTATAAGGTAATAAGTGATAAACACGTGGTACAATAGCTTATAAATTAATAACTCATAAACAGTTGGTACAACGAGTTAAACTGTAGTAATTGTTTTCAGTAGTTAATTTCTGTTAACATTTTCCTTACAAATTGGAGCTAGTTATTCAGGAGTCTATCTAACATGTTTTAACAGTCGTGTAGAAACTCTGAGTTTGTTAACTGTGGGACTCTCTTTACTTTTGTCAATATAGAGTTTTTTCTATTTGCTGTAGTTTGTTGTTGCGTCATTTTGGTTGTTGCTAGTCAGACTTCCAAGGTGTCTCGCTTTTTCTCGATTTTGGTTTTTATGCTCTGACGAATTAGTTACACGAGGGCCAACCGTTTCTAATTTAAGTGTAAACTAGAGAGAAGGCAGCTATTCAATACCACTTACCGCCAATTCTTTAGCTATTCTTTTGCCAATGAATAACAGAATTTACTATCACTTTATTACAACCCTTGGCAGAAAGAACGAGATGTTCAGCGAAGGGGATTCGAACCCGTGACCCTCAGATTGCTTGAGAATCGAGCGCCTTAACCAACAGGTCATGCCAGGATTAACACCTCAGATGTCCCAACGATTGTAAGCGACTTCGTAACAAAAAATAAAACATAAGTTGATTGGTATATTATTATAACTGATAATGAATTTATGGGATATGTGATACAGCAATTAAAACATTGGTTGTACAGTACATAACAGTTTAAACATGGGTTTATGGTACATGACCATTTTTTATAAATATAGCATGGGTTGCAAAAAATAAACTTAACACGTTAATAGCTACTCACTTTTATTTAGTAATTAATTGGCGTCACTATTATTAGAAAATAACGTTTTAGCCTTACGTATTAGTGACCAAAATACCCGCTTGACAAGAACTTAGGTCATTCTGTTTCCACGTTAAAAAAAAACAACTCGTTTTATAATATTTATATTCAAACAATTCTTTAAGGCCTAGACGAATCTCAACTTAAATTTAGAGTTGATTCGTTAAGCTTGTTACGCTATGAAGAATTGGTGAAGAAAGGAAAATATATATATATATATATATATGTTTGCTCTATTTTCTGAACGGATGACTAATCAGAGAAGAAAAACGTCACGTTTCTCTGAAAAAGAAAGAAAGGCCAAAAGAAATTCTTGAAAACATTCGACCCAGTGTTAAATTCAGCAAGCATTCTCTTCCTGACAGCTGTTCTTCCTGAGATACAAGATCGCCAAGTCACTCGTAAATTACACTGATAAGTGATTACTTCAAGATATTTCAGTTAAACAACAGCTTTCACATTAAAAATTATATTTATAAACATACCTACGCGTAATAAAATATACAATAAATACATAGATAATACTTAAATTAAAAGCACACTTTAAAACAAATATTTTCTGGGCCTAATGCTTTAGAACGACGATTTTCTAGGCCTAAAGCTTTAGACCAATGAATTACTAGGCCTAATGCTTCTCTTGGAATAATTTCATGCATCATGAACAGTACTCATAATGTTGTTTACGATTTCCCCATACTGGAATTTCACATGTAATAGGTTTAGACTTTCACATGGTTTCCGCCCCGAGAAACTTAGGCTTCGTCTCCTAAGACGATTCTTAATAATAAAATTGCATTGAAGTTTTATTGAGAGATGTGAAAGATATGTGATCAAACAGTATTACCGTAGTTCCAGTTTCTTCCATCAAGTATTAGGCATCACACGTTCAGAGAACCACATTATTAAGGAAGTATTATGTATCACATGCTCAGACAACCACATTATTAAGGAAGTATTAGGTATCACATGCTCAGAGAACCACATTATTAAGGAAGTGTTAGGTATCACATGTTCAGAGAACCACATTATTAAGGAAGTGTTAGGTATCATATGTTCAGAGAACCACATTATTAAGGAAGTATTAGGTATCAAGTTTTCAGAGAACCACATTATTAAGGAAGTATTAGGTATCAAGTTTTCAGAGAACCCCACTATTAATGAAATATTAAGTATCAAGTGTTCATAGAACCACATTATTAAAGAAGTATTAGGTATCAAGTTTTCAGAGAACCACATTATTAAGGAAGTATTAGGTATCAAGTTTTCAGAGAACCACACTATTAAAGAAGTATCAGGTATCAAGTTTTCAGAGAACCACATTATTAAAGAAGTATTAGGTATCAAGTTTTCAGAGAACCACACTATTAATGAAATATTAAGTATCAAGTGTGCAGAGAACCACATTATTAAAGAAGCATCAGGTATCAAGTTTTCAGAGAACCACACTATTAATGAAATATTAAGTATCAAGTGTTCAGAGAACCACACTATTAAAGAATTATTAGGTATCAAGTTTTCAGAGAACCACACTATTAATGAAATATTAAGTATCAAGTATTCAGAGAACCACATTATTAAGAAATGATCTGAGAATGAAAAAATTATATTGCGATTATTTAATCTTGGGGAGTGATGGTGTATAATAGAAAAATAATTAGAACCACAGCTTAATTAGATGAAGGATATGTTCGGATGACATGCAATTATATTACGTGTAATAAATGGATAAAAAAGAAAGTTTGTTTGTTTTTTTGAATTTTGCACAAAGCTACTCGAGGGCTATCTGCGTTAGCCGTTCCTAATTTAGCAGTGTAAGACTAGAGGGAAGGCAGCTAGTCATCACCACCCACCGCCAACTCTTGGGCTACTCTTTTAACAAGGAATAGTGGGGTTAACGTCACATTATAACGCTCCCACGGCTGAAAGGGCGAGCATGTTTGGTGTGACAGGGATTCGAGCCTGCGACCCTCGGATTACGAGTCGGACGCCTTAATCCACCTGCCTGAAAAAAAAGAAAAGAAAGTCGAACTGGCTCAAAAAAAGGCAATAGAATGTTTATAAGGTTAAAGGTTAAAGATCAAGAAAAAAATAGGGTTTGAAGGAATGACCAAACATGATAGAACAAAGGGTGAATGAGTTGGAAAAGAAAGTGGAAAACAGGAAAACAAGGAAAGAGTTTGTGGAAGTGGTGCAGCGAGTTGTTTGTAAGGTTTGAAAGATCAAATAAGAGACAATGATGAGAAGAAAAGGAATTCGTCAATATTTTATTATTATACATAACGACAAACATAAAGAAATTCAGGTTATGTTTTCATATCTAGAGTTTGAATGTTTTAGATTGAAACTAAAGACAGTTTCCTACGTATAGTGTAAGTGAAACTTATAGTTGGATAAGCAAACCGTAAGGCATAAAACAGTAATATTACTATCCAAACACTTTGTTCGTTACTTAATAAATGGATATTCAAACGAAACTATAAAGTAGAAATTTAACCATAACAATAATGCAGAAAATAATACCGTGAACTCTGGAGAATGAAATAGAAGTTTTAATTATTTTTGTTTTATACAATTTACTCATGTCCAGTGAGGTTCATTAATACCTTCCAGAGGTTCCGCTCACAAAACCCAAAACTTGTCTTATCGCCCATCGCTTGTGTTACATTTAAAAACTACTTGTACCTAGTAAAAAAATGGAACTAAAATCGAATAGAAGTACATTGTGTGACTATCTGTCTCCTAATGGTATGTCTCCCAATGTTACAGAGGTAAGTCGATAGTCTTACAACGTTAAAATCCGGGGTTGGATTCTCCACATGGACCCATAAGGTATTTTAATCTTGCTTTGGTCTAAAGTAACCAAACAAACAACCCAATGGTGCTGTTTGGAGCCATTCACCTATGACAACACATGCAACCGACCTAGTACAATCTGTTATTTGCAAATATCGACTCTCCCTGGTGAAGGAAACAGCGATAAATCTGCGTTCTTACCGCTAGAAGCTGTGTTTCCTTATAGTTGTGAGTAACTATAACCCATTGTGTAGTTTTGTTCTTAACTACAAACAAACAAATATCTACCCAATTTATAAATAAGAAAATAGAGCAGGGTTAAAGAATTCAAAACGGGGTAATTACTCATTGATGTGTATACGTTAATCTCAATGGTGAAACAAATATATAATAACACAGGATATCCCATATTGATTTTGGAAAGTCTATCCTAGTGGAGATAATATATTTATTTCGAACATCTTTAACATAAAATAAATTTAAAATGAACACAAGAGGGAATTCTCAATAGCCGTGGCACTTGTTGTGCCTCAACAATACCACACGTGGGGCGCACATATACCTGATTCGGTTTTATTATTCATCAGAATCTTTACAAGCAAACCTTCAAAGTTAAATTAATTTAGGTACGATTAGAGTAAATTGATCAATGCGACCTTGGAAGGATTTGACTTTCTGAGTTCAAAACTGTGATTAGATCTCAAAACGAGCAATAGATGCCGGAGCTGTGTGTTAAAAGTTTGTACAACAACAACAAAAACTCACAATCATTTCACGAGCCGGTATGCTGCAACGGACAAAAACTGGAATGTTGTATGAATTTTCAGAGTTAAAAGTTACTTTTGATATATGTGGATGTAAGAAAGACATTTGATTAAAAAAATAGGGAAAAAAGCAATATGTGTGAGTAGGTTACTCGCAGTAATAAAGAAACACTGTATTGAATAAAAAAAGAAAGACCAGCGAGTTTCTTGGACGAGTAAAAATAAATCACCAGTTATAACCAACCTTGTTCTAAACATATTCAAACGACTTGTAAAACAAAAAGATATGAAAGATCAAACAAAATTACGTATGAGACATACGAACTACATTGTCATGGTAGCCAGTTGTCCACAAGAAACAAAGAACGTGCTAAGGTCACTTGAATAGTTATGAAGAATAAGACATGCACATAAAAGTTGGAAATACCAGCAGCTGATTGTTTTTGGAATGGAACAGCGAAATACGAAGATGAAAATTTAACATATTCATTATTGGGGTAAAACCAGGATAACAAATGGACCTGAGTTGACAACAGGATCTGAGTTAATATAAATATATTTCAATATTAGAACATCCAATGTACAGAAGAAGGAAGAATATGAATAATACAACTGAAATAAGGACCTAAAGTTTGTTAGTCATCTGTTGTCAACGTTTTATTTTAAAAAATTCTTCATTTGTTCATCTTGTAATGGCATTATAATTGGGGGCTCGATTCGCAAGCTGCAGACCGTGGGTTCGAATCGCATCACTGAGCGTGACTTTCCTTTCACCTATGGGGGAACTTATGGTGGTAATCCTACTTTGCGTTGGTAAAGAGTATTCCAAGAATTGACGGTGGGTATTGCTGACTAGCTGACTTCCCTCTCGTCCATCACTTCTAAACTCGGATAGCTCTCGCTTAGCTTTGTGTGAAATTCAAAAACCAAACACAATGTATTGATTTTGTTATATGTCAGCATTCTGGACTATTATAGTGAATCATGTCGTGCCAGTATTAAGAAAATCTTTAAAAACCAGCTAGTTTATCTTATTTAGAATTTAACCAGATATGGTTACTAACGTATTCCAGAATTAATAAGTCACTAATGAATGAGCATCAAGTTATTTAAATATTAGCCATACGCTAATGAACATAGCTCAACTTACTTAAACATTAACCAATCCGTAATGAACGAAGTCAAACTTATTTGAAAATTACCCAATAAGTAATGAATGAGGTCCAACGTATTTAAAAATTTAAAAATAGTTAATGAGGTCAAACTTATTTTAAAAAGTGTGGTTTGTTTTGAATTTCGCGCAAAGCTACACGAGGGCTATCTGCACAAGCCGTCCATAATTTAGCAGTGTAAAACTAGATGGAAGGCAGCTAGTCATCACCACTCACCGCCGACTCTTGGGCTACTCTTTTACCAACGAATAGTGGGATTGACCGTCCAATTATAACGCTCCCATGGCTGAAAGGGCGAGCATGTTTGATGCGACGGGGTTTCGAGCCCGCGACGCCTGGATTACCAGTCAAGTGCCTTAACCACCTGGTCATACCAAGCCTAGGGTTGGTGGAAACATTGTTAAATATTCTTATTTCTCCTTTTACGTTGTTTGAAAAATAGATTTCCAAACCCAGAAACAGAAAGTTACATATCGCGTGAATAAAAATAGAAATGTGAGACGTCGAGTGAGCTAAGAAAGAAAAAATATTTCAAATTTAGTGAAAGTAAATTGTTGAAAATTAACAAGTAAATATTAAAACAACCCTGATATCTGGATGTCTGTATTTTTATATGAATTAATAATATTTTATATATAAAACAAACTATGACTCAAATGATATAATCAACAGCTTAAAACTTATATTTTAACACTTTAAGAACACAAACCTTTTGATCTATATCTATATAAACTTATATATTTGTAGAAGAACTTTTTTATAAAAAAACATCTTATATACTCTAGAGCTACGATTTTGTTTTTTTCAATTTAACTTCCATAAAATTATTGAAGTCAACATTATTTGTTCTTATCTAGATACAGACGCTGAGATCAACCTTTCATATAATGATTGATGAAATTACCGTACTTGTATTGTAGGAAGTCGAAAATTTATAAAATAATATAAACAGGGAAATTCTATTATTATTTGGAGAATTTCACGAAATAAAGAGACATAAGATGGCACTGTGTACATATGTACAACAACAGAACAGTTGAGCAGTAGTAGTGCGCAGTGGGTGTCGATCGATCTGGATTCTTTCTATTACTGTTAGCATATTCTTGTGACTGTTTCCATGGGGAAGACACTAGGACTCAATTGAAACGAGTCGAAAATTTAAGAAAGTTACAGTTTCCGAAGCGTTGAGTATCTTTGGGTTTGTGAATTATTGTAAAAAAAAAAAAAAAAGATAGAGCCTGGGCACCGGGACGATTCGGCTAATCCTGGCTCAGCGGGCACAGCTGGGGGAACCAGCTATGCGCCATTCAAGATTTAGCTGTGAAAATCGTCCCCACGAAGACCCTCATATTTCAAGTGTGGCTTCACCGATATTATTAAAAACATAAGACGCGTGCCTTCCCTACAAAATCTCTCAAGATTTAATGTAATATGGAGAAATTTGTGAACCTTCCCTTCCTTTTGTTGTTTCTACTGCTTGGTGGGGCTGTTGCAGACGACTACATCGTACCTTCTCCTAAACCAGGGTAAGACATAGTTTGGTACGAGAGACACTTTATTTACAATAAGTGTTAATTTGATGTTAATTTGTGAAAGACTTTCTTATAAAACATATAAACACAAGTTAGTAACATAGTTATTAAAGTGTGTTAGACTGAAGTTATTATGGAAAAAAGAACAACAACCAAACAAAAACAGATAAGTATTCATTTTCAAACTTCTGCAAATCCCGTCTTCTTTTTCTTCGTCTAGGGACAGTACCATCAACATTACCAAGATACTAAACGCTTTCTTTCAACAAGGGTACGATAAGAGGGTGCGGCCAAACTATGGAAGTAAGTTGTTACTTCTATGTTGTATTCACTGACGAACATTTGTAAATAAAACGTAACCATGTTGTTATTGTACGAGTTCTTCGTTTTTGTGGAAGTTATGATACCTCGGTTTTTGTGTAGATTAAGAAACTTGGTGTGGCATATATTTTGATAATTAATGTTCCTTACAATAGTTTCGTTTAGTCCACATTGTAATGATTTAGTTTGATGTATATTATAATATTAGGTCTTGTGTATATTTTAATAATTTGGTGTAGTGATGATGATTTAATTTGCTATATATAATGATAATTAGGTTTTGTGTACGTTGTGATAAATCGGTTTCATGTGTACCATGATAACTTGATTTTATGTAGATTAAGATAGTTTGGATTTGTGCATATGATTTGCAAGGTTTGTGTATATTGGGAGTACAGTGTTGTAAATTGGTTTTGTGTAAATTCTTTCAATTTGATTTTACATACATTGTGATAACTTGAGTTAATGTAATTTGTAATAATTATATTTTATAAGCCATATGATTACACGTACATTGTTTCGTGTTGAATTTGTGAACAGTGTGATGACCTTGTTTTACGTACATTCTGGGAAATTCTTTTTCTGAACATTAAGGTAACCTGGTTTTGTGTACATTATAACTTGATTTTGGAATTTATTATAATTTATTTCACTTTCATGCTTCTGGTTGTAAATGCTATTTGAAGTTTTCTTTTCACACTAAATGTACGGCTCCCAAAAATATTCATAATTTAAAATATTATAAAGAAACAATTAGGTTTAAATAAAAACAAAGATATTTATGATTTAACTGGCAGCGACATCTGTATATTGTACTTAGATAATAACTATTATCTTCAATAATTTTCAAACACTCAGCAACAAATGATATGGAAGAAAGAGAGACCTAGACTTATTTAGATCGCAGCAGTATTAATCGATACAATAAAATCATTGTAAAAACATAACTCTGAAATAATAACAAGTAATTTTATCTATTGTCATTTCCAGCAACATATCTCTGATAGGCTTAATTTGGACGTTAAGACAGTATTTACTACGTTACGAAAATAAAACAAAACATTTCCTATTCTTTACTTAGGCTTGGTATTCATATTTTGGCATTGTTGAAAGCGTTATATGATTAATTAGTTCAATTAAATAACCTAGGAATTATTAACTTATTATGAGGTATTAACATTACAACTTTCACGAAAATAACTATTTATGATAGTGTATGATTAAAATTAAGCTAATTTTACAAAAATAACACTGGCCAAATCATCTTACGCCTGAAGGAGAGCTCAGAAATTATCTCAAAAGTTAGCGTTTAGTTTAAAGAAAAATCTTAAATATTATTTTAGCTCTAAGTCAGTTATATCAACAATATATTTCTTTTATATATTATATTAACAGTATAGATCTAGACGCATTAAATCTTTGTTTAAAATGTTAAATCAGTTGAAATTCACTCCATTATATGAACTACATAAATCTAAGCCTACTATATTACTATTTTAATTCACTCCATTATATAAATTACGTAGATCTAGGCCAACTATATTACCTATTTAAACTTACTCCAGTACATAACCTTTAGAAATCTAGACCGATTATGTTACCAATTTAAATTTACCCCATTATTTCAACTGTTTGGATCTCGGTCTATATATCACCTGTTTAATTTTCTCCATTACATGACCTACATAGATCTAGGCCTACTATGTTACCAGTTTAATTTACTCCATTATATTACCTGCAAATCTAGGCCTACTACAGTACTAGGTTAAATGTACTTTGTTATATAGTCTGCATATCTCTAGGCCCACTACATCACCAATTTAAATTTACTGCATTATATCACCTGCATAGATCTAAGGCCACTATATTACCAGTTTGTATTTATATCAGTATATCATGTGCATAGATCTAGGCCTAGTATATTATTAGCATAAATTTGTTTCATTATATGAACAGCACAGATCTAGGCCTAATATATTTTTAGCATAAATTTATTTCATTATATGAACAGCACAGATCTATGCCTAGTTAATTATTAGCAAATATTTATTTTATTATATGAACAACATGGGTCCAGGCCTAATTTTTAATGGATTAAATCCACTGCATTGTAACGCCTGCAGAGATTTAGGCTTATTATATTACCAGGTTAAACTTTCCTGAAGTAACAATAGTGATTACTCAACGTTTGGGTCTTGTTGTGAATTTACTTTCATCGGTTGTGGTGACCAATTGATTTAATGGGTTGGTTAATTAACAAGTAATAAGCTGATATTGTTCAGTTTTCCGGTACTGTAAGACAGTTAGTGAATAGTTAGTTCATGTTTCGAAGAAGAAATAGAACTTGAATTTCTGTTTAGACGTAGTTTATTTGTAAATTTAGGCCTAACTGGAAGGCCTGTCGCAGTAGTACAGGTAGGGTAACACTGTCGACGATATTCAGCCACCTACCAGAGGTAGGCAACTGGTCGGTAGAACATTATTGCTATCTTAAAAAATGCATACTTTATTATGTTTCTTATTTATTAATTATATTTTAGTTTATTGAAGTCTGTATTGTTTTTATTATGTATATTTGGTTTACCACACTAATTAAGAATAGATTACGCTTTTAATATAAAGAACTCGCTATCAAGATAAGTAATCTATAGCAAACAAGCCAAAGAAACGCAAATCTTAACTTTCTGGTGTACGACTGTGCAAACTAGTGTATTTTCAAAATCACTCGAAAATAGAATATAATAAATTACAAAGGACATTTACTAGAGAAATTAACCCTTATACCGTTGTTCTTGTTTGTTCTATAGTAGTAAGTTATTGCCCAATGAAGGTTTTGTTATGATAGCCGACAACTTGTAAACTAAAGAAAGTTTTATAACGTGAAAACAGTTCGTGCACAATTCCATTTTTTAATTTATCTACTCTACGGATCTCAAGATACGTATAATAACCGTAGTTTGTTATTTAAAACTAGGTATGTGTAACTTACAAAGACCGTAATGTTGTTGCTATTTTTAAGTGGGCTGCACATTAACAGTACAGTAAGAAAAAAAATATTTCAACAATAAACACAAAATAACAGCCACTACAACTGTGCTGTAATATGGAATACTTTGGACTACTATATTATATGTTATATATTTACTGAACGAACAATGAACAGCTGAACATTATTTTGTCAGTATTGATTTTTAATCTATAAACTGGCAGTGTAGAAACTGTGTTATATAACACTATTTGTAACGTTGTATCAACAGTAAAGTATAAATATGATCGCAAACCGTAAGATAAGGACATTTGTAATAATAACACAAATAAGGAATATTTGTTTTACTCTTAAAAATAAAACGTGTAAATTAAAGATCGCAGTACCTTTGTGTTAAATAATGAAACATATCTTATTACGATGAATGTAGTGTGTCTGTCACTATATATGTATGAAACAAAAACTCCCTGCCTTCTGTTCAATACAAAACTAGTACTATGTATGTCACTAGGCATGTGACCAAAACTCCTTCGCCATCTACCGAATAGTACCAGAAACAAAAATACATAAAAAAATTCACATTTTAAGTATTACAGATTTAGACAATTAGAAAAGTAAGTGTAGTATGTACAACAACCATTTCTGTGTCACAGAACATAGTTTTAACCAGAAGCACTCTCATCGTAACAAGAACACAGTTTAACCAGAAGCACTCTCATCGTAACAAGAACACAGTTTAAACAGAAGCACTCTCATCGTAACAAGAACACAGTTTAACCAGAAGCACTCTCATCGTAACAAGAACACAGTTTAAACAGAAGCACTCTCATCGTAACAAGAACACAGTTTAAACAGAAGCACTCTCATCGTAACAAGAACAGTTTTAAACAGAACCACTCTCAACATAGTAAGAACACAGTTTAAACAGAAGCACTCTCATCGTAACAAGAACACAGTTTAAACAGAAGCACTCTCATCGTAACAAGAACAGTTTTAAACAGAACCACTCTCAACATAGTAAGAACACAGTTTAAACAGAAGCACTCTCATCGTAACAAGAACACAGTTTAAACAGAAGCACTCTCATCGTAACAAGAACACAGTTTAACCAGAAGCACTCTCATCGTAACAAGAACACAGTTTAAACAGAAGCACTCTCATCGTAACAAGAACACAGTTTAAACAGAAGCACTCTCATCGTAACAAGAACACAGTTTAAACAGAAGCACTCTCAACATAGTAAGAACACAGTTTAAACAGAAGCACTCTCATCGTAACAAGAACACAGTTTAAACAGAACCACTCTTATGTAACAAGAACACAGTTTAAACAGAAGCACTCTCAACATAGTAAGAACACAGTTTAAACAGAAGCACTCTCATCGTAACAAGAACACAGTTTAAACAGAAGCACTCTTATGTAACAAGAACACAGTTTAAACAGAACCACTCTCATCGTAACAAGAACACAGTTTAAACAGAAGCACTCTCAACATAGTAAGAACACAGTTTAAACAGAACCACTCTCATCGTAACAAGAACACAGTTTAAACAGAACCACTCTTATGTAACAAGAACACAGTTTAAACAGAACCACTCTTTTGTAACAAGAACACAGTTTAAACAGAAGCACTCTCAACATAGTAAGAACACAGTTTTAAACAGAAGCACTCTCATCGTAACAAGAACACAGTTTAAACAGAACCACTCTTATGTAACAAGAACACAGTTTTCACTAAGACATACTTCAGGGTTTATCTTTATTGATGTAATTTTTAAATCTACTACTCAGAAAATGGAGTTCTTTAGAAAACTATTATTTTTTCAATAAACAAATTTGTTATATGTCAGCATTCTGGACTATTATAGTGAATCATGTCGTGCCAGTATTAAGAAAATCTTTAAAAACCAGCTAGTTTATTTTATTTATAATTTAATCAGATATGGTTACTAACGTATTCCAGAATTAATAGGTCACTAATGAATGAGCATCAAATTATTTAAATATTAGCCAATCACTAATGAACATAGCTCAACTTACTTAAACATTAACCAATCCGTAATGAACGAAGTCAAACTTATTTGAAAATTACCCAATCAGTAATGAATGAGGTTCAAGGTATTTAAAAATTTAAAAATAATTAATGAGGTCAAACTTATTTTAAAAAGTGTGGTTTGTTTTGAATTTCGCGCAAAGCTACACGAGGGCTATCTGCGCTAGCCGTCCATAATTTAGCAGTGTAAAACTAGATGGAAGGCAGCTAGTCATCACCACTCACCGCCGACTCTTGGGCTACTCTTTTACCAACGAATAGTGGGATTGACCGTAACATTATAACGCCTCCACGGCTGAAAGGGCGAGCATGTTTGGTGTGACCGAGATTCGAACCCGCGAACGTCAGATTACGAGTCAAACGCTTTAACCCACCTGGCCATGCCGGGCCGAACAATTTTAATCGATAGAGTGTAACAGTTTATATCGGCAAAATGTAGGAAAATTTATAATCAGTTTGATTTAATGAACTACACATGAACAATGAACACAATACAAAAACTGTTTCAGTGTAGCACTTCTCAGAAGAAAACTATAGTTTAGAAAATGCTTTATCAAAGAAGTGCAGATACTATGATTGTTAATTACTAGCACGAACCTCAAACCTACCGATGCACACCATAAAACATAATTTGCACTTATTTCAAAGTTACCGATACACACCATAAAACAGTTTTTGTGCTTACTTCAAAGCTACTGATACACACTAAAAAACATCTGTGCTTACTTCAAAGCTACCAGTACACACCATAAAATATTATGTGTGCTTATTTTAAAGCTACTGATACACACCATAAAACATTATCTGTGCTTATTTTATTGGTTGTCTTCAATTCTAGAATCTAGAGGAAGTAACGCTGTCTATACATTACTTATGAGGACTTTAGAATCTAGAGGAAGTAACGCTGTCTATACATACTTAGAGGAATCTAGAGTAACGCTGTCTATACATTACTTATGAGGACTTTAGAATCTAGAGGAAGTAACGCTGTCTATACATTACTTATGAGGACTTTAGAATCTAGAGGAAGTAACGCTGTCTATACATTACTTATGAGGACTTTAGAATCTAGAGGAAGTAACGCTGTCTATACATTACTTATGAGGACTTTAGAATCTAGAGGAAGTAACGCTGTCTATACATTACTTATGAGGACTTTAGAATCTAGAGGAAGTAACGCTGTCTATACATTACTTATGAGGACTTTAGAATCTAGAGGAAGTAACGCTGTCTATACATTACTTATGAGGACTTTAGAATCTAGAGGAAGTAACGCTGTCTATACATTACTTATGAGGACTTTAGAATCTAGAGGAAGTAACGCTGTCTATACATTACTTATGAGGACTTTAGAATCTAGAGGAAGTAACGCTGTCTATACATTACTTATGAGGACTTTAGAATCTAGAGGAAGTAACGCTGTCTATACATTACTTATGAGGACTTTAGAATCTAGAGGAAGTAACGCTGTCTATACATTACTAGAGGAAGTAACGCTGTCTATACATTACTTATGGACTTTAGACATTACTTAGAGGGAAGTAACGCTGTCTATACATTACTTATGAGGACTTTAGAATCTAGAGGAAGTAACGCTGTCTATACATTACTTATGAGGACTTTAGAATCTAGAGGAAGTAACGCTGTCTATACATTACTTATGAGGACTTTAGAATCTAGAGGAAGTAACGCTGTCTATACATTACTTATGAGGACTTTAGAATCTAGAGGAAGTAACGCTGTCTATACATTACTTATGAGGACTTTAAATCTAGAGGAAGTAACGCTGTCTATACATTACTTATGAGGACTTTAAATCTAGAGGAAGTAACGCTGTCTATACATTACTTATGAGGACTTCTCGCTTGAGTTTTCTTTAGTGTAGGAGATTGTTTTCCTGGTTTTCAGATATTTCAGTGCTTACTTTTAAATAGGTGCTAATTGTTGTGACTCAAAAAGCACTGGATTTAATTACTCAGAGGTGACTTTAAATTTGTTAACACGATTATATGTTTTAAACTCTGTAAGGTAAAAAGATAATTAACTTTACAACTAAAAGAAATTCCCGTCAATATATTACCATGTAACCAAATAATTGTTTAATATTTTAATTATCAACAAGTACTCCATTAAAGACTATTTAAATCCATGTACCAGATATAAATCACACAAAATATCCTACACTTGATCTTCAAGTGACTTCCAGATCTAATTTTATCGCATTAAGTGGAAAATATCCAGAAAATATTGTGTTATTCAATATTCATCTGGTTTACGAAGTTTTCTCACTTTATGTTTATATTTACAAGGTATCTGTAGAGGTACTGTTTAATAAGGACTAGAGAAACATTTATTTCACGATACTGAGATAATACGTAGGATAAAAAGGAACAATTACAGGAAATATAGCTTATACCTCTAGGTCACGTCAAGAAATAGCAAGTTGTGTTATTTGTTTGTTTTTTGAATTTCGCACAAAGCTACTCGAGGGCTATCTGTGGTAGCCGTTCCTAATTTAGCAGTGTAAGACTAGATGAAAGGCAGCTAGTCATCACCACTCACCGCCAATTCTTGGGCTACTCTTTTATCAAGGAATAGTGGGATTGACCGTCACATTATAACGCCCCCACGACTGAAAGGACGAGCATGTTTGGCGCGACGGGGATGCGAACCTGCGACCCTCAGATTACGAGTCGCATTCCTTAAGACGCTTGGCCATGCCGGGCCCGTTGTGTTATTTTGTGATTCTTTATATATATATGTAGATATATATTGGCGAAGTTATTACGAAAACACACACACACATATGTATAGCCTGTAGTTACTAGGCGTTTGTTATGGTTCCTCGCTATTTATCAAAATATACATAAGTTATTTTAATGAATATCCCATAAAGTTATTCACCATATATCTGGTGTTGCATAACCTGTAGTTTCGGAGTATCCTTTGTATAGAGTAATGGAGACACTCAGGTTGTGCACATACAAGAGTCACAAACAGTTACATCGGCCTGTGAATTTAAACTTAAGTTGTTACAATTACATTGGCCTGTGAATTTAAAGTTGTTTCAGTTTTAGTAACAGATTCTCCGCAATTCCATTTCGCTGATTTTGAAAATAATATCAAGTTTTTGTTATTACGTAAGGATTTTTTTTTTACAACTCTGGAAGAAACAAAAAACTTAATTATCGAATTATTATTTTGTTTAAAGCGATGAACATTTTTATTTTTATGTTTGTTAACAAAAGTACAAACAAATTGAAGGGAAGAACATTGATGTTAAACAAATACTTATCTTCATTTATCTTGGTTTGTTTTGTGGAATCTACGTCTTGTAGTCTCAAAACTACGTGTTGTTGTATTTATTTTATGTCTCTAGCATCATGTTTCAATGACCAGCAGTAATAAGCCATTGTACTGGTGTTCCACCTTCCAGTAATCAGCCATTGTACTGGTGTTCCACCTTCCAGTAATCAGCCATTGTACTGGTGTTCCACCTTCCAGTAATCAGCCATTGTACTGGTGTTCCACCTTTCAGTAATCAGCCATTGTACTGGTGTTCCACCTTCCAGTAATCAGCCATTGTACTGGTGTTCCACCTTCCAGTAATCAGCCATTGTACTGGTGTTCCACCTTCCAGTAATCAGTCATTGTACTGGTGTTCCACCGTCCAGTAATCAGCCATTATACTGGTGTTCCATCTTCCCTGATACGTTCTTTCCAGTTCCTCAATGTCTTACTTGTTCTGCACACCGAGGTTTTCAGGGTAAGCAGTATGTGGGTTTAAAAATGAACTTCCAAGTTTCTGAATTTATGGAGCATATCATTGATAACTTGTTCGTAATTTGAGTCCACATCGCTTCCTAAACATTTCCCAGTAACATCCTTAAAGGCAATATACGCTTCTTTCTCAACTTTTTTTCATGACCTTTTAAACTGTTCATCCAAAGTCATGTTCATGTCCACATAGAAACTTAAAATATTCACCATCTTTGACTAAGGCCTGAATAATGTGTTTCCTGAAACCCAGTTTTATGTTAAGTGGAGGTAATAGAACTTTTGCGTTCAATGCTTTCGATCCTGTCATCAGACTGACTCTAAATGACCGTTTATCTAGTGTTTTCATGCAGTGCTGACCCATTCAAACCAAAAACAATGAAACTTTGTGTAACCAAATGGCTGACCCAACACCATACAAATAACTTTTTAGTCTCTACGAAGTTGCCAACTGTGTTCTTTTTATTTGACTTTATTAATAAGAAGTTTGAGGTTTTCATGTATTTTTTTCAAGTGAACCAAATGATCAATTGGGACAGATACATGTATGTTACTATTGTGAAGGAGTGGAACTTCTGGACTTCATTTAGAGGAATCACTGAACGATCATCACTCACTTGTTTCATGGACTGTAACTATTTTTACAGTATTAATTCAGTGATATTGTTGCAGAAACCATTAAACCTTTGTGTAAAAAAAAGAATAATAGAAACTCTTTATTGTGATTTCTACACCAGTAAAATTATGTCCCTGGAGTATGTAAGCTCTTAGCCCAAAGTCTGGACCCCAAAATATCTGAAGAATCCTTCGGAAGACTCAAATATCTCAACAAATCATTAAGTTCACAATGTGTAAAACGTCGTGGTTTAGCAGATGTTGCAGGATGAAAACAATCCTTCATCATTTCTATTGACATCAGGTTCACATGAAACTGTACTAAGAGTCTCTGGTGATGTAGGTACAGGTACCTCAGGCTCATGGTGGTGTATGTAGAGGTATATCATGTCCACGAGCAACAGACCTTATAGCAAATTGAAGGTTTGGATAAGAATTTTTCTTTTTATTTCGAGTGTTGTTGCCTTGTATGTTACATGAGTAAACATAGTAGTCATCTCTTTCGTTTTTAGACTTACACCAGATCATTTGAATTCCAAAAGACAAAGACATTTTCTTATCTTTAGTCTATTGTCTCAACTCTTCGATACAGCTGGTGAAAACTTTGTGTGGAGTCCATGATTTGCCTTGGACACCAAGTTTCATTCCAAAATACGCGTAATACACTTTTATGGCAAACTGTGTAATGTTTTTTTTTTTTTTTTTTTTGCAAGAAATTTACCACAAATATCACAGATTATGGTTAGGTCACCTACACAACCTCTTGTTGACAGAGCGACGGATAAGTAATATTGAAAAAAAAAAACTACTGTCAAAGTATACACACAAACAAACACTATCCAGAAATGACACGCCACGTGGCCTGTTAAACGTTTATATTCTAGCGATGCGTGCGTTTCTCGTGAAATGACCGATAAGACTCTTACGTCGCGATTGGTCTAGAGAAATCTATATCCAGTAGTTGTCAACATTTTAAGCACAACAAATGTGATCCGATTTCAATGAAAATGATTCTTTTATGTAAAGGTACATATGACGTTTTGTGAACAATTTGTACGTGATGGAGAAATATTATCGTAGAACATTGAAAAATTTCAAGACAGTTAAACCTTTACAGGCCTGTGTTATTGATAGTAATTACGTGATGAATGTGTTAATGCCACAGAACATTAATACTGAAAATGTAAAAGAAAAGCGAATTGATTAGTTAATACACCATTGTTTTGTACTTGAGTTGTTTGTTTTAGGCCTTGTTTTCATGTTTTCATACACTTGTTACTGTACGATTGGTGGATACTGTCGTAAGTGTCGTGTATTACTTCCCAAAATTCAATACTTGTTTAGCCCATTTGTACGTTAACCTCAGGGGTTTTCATATTGTGAGGTTTGAACTGAAAAAGTCACAGTTGTCGTTACCATGAAGATATAGTTTCAATACATTGGTTGTGTACTTGAGGTCATTGTCCTGCTAGAAGATGAATTTCCGCTCGATGTATCCGTCCAAATGACATGATTGATGAGACTGTGCATGTACGTGTCAGCAGTCAAGCTGCCATCAGTTTTGTGCAGATTATAAAAGTCTATTGATTCATCTCCATGCCTTATTGCACGTGTGTTTGGTCTTCTCAACTCAAACTATTTGGAGTTCTTTATGCACAGAACAGTCGATATCAGCTAATCACCGTGGTATCGTAAACATAGAGATATGTACATTACGCATAATCGCTTGAGAAAAAAGACCCGATCCTTAAACTGTAGGGGCTTAAAGATAATTAAAACAATCATAGCAAAAGAGCCCCTATAGAAGGAACAATTAGATGTACAACAGATTGTAAGGATAGTTCCAAGACTCTGTTTAATATATTTAATTTAAGAGAAGGAATGTTGGTATTTTAACGACATAAATAATATATTTTCAATTTGCTCATGATTTTTCTTTTGTTTCTGATTTCGCACTATGTTACACGAGAACTATCTGCGTTACCTAATTTAGCAGTGATGGACAACTGTCTATAATTTAGTAGTGATGGACGACTGTCTATAATTTAGTAGTGATGGACGACTGTCTATAATTTAGTAGTGATGGACAACTGTCTATAATTTAGTAGTGATGAACAACTGTCTATAATTTAGTAGTGATGGACGACTGTCTATAATTTAGTAGTGATGAACAACTGTCTATAATTTAGTAGTGATGGACAACTGTCTATAATTTAGTAGTGATGGACAACTGTCTATAATTTAGTAGTGATGGACGACTGTCTATAATTTAGTAGTGATGAACAACTGTCTATAATTTAGTAGTGATGGACAACTGTCTATAATTTAGTAGTGATGGACGACTGTCTATAATTTAGTAGTGATGGACAACTGTCTGTAATTTAGTAGTGATGAACAACTGTCTATAATTTAGTAGTGATGGACGACTGTCTATAATTTAGTAGTGATGGACGACTGTCTATAATTTAGTAGTGATGGACGACTGTCTATAATTTAGTAGTGATGGACGACTGTCTATAATTTAGTAGTGATGGACAACTGTCTATAATTTAGTAGTGATGGACAACTGTCTATAATTTAGTAGTGATGGACGACTGTCTATAATTTAGTAGTGATGAACAACTGTCTATAATTTAGTAGTGATGGACAACTGTCTATAATTTAGTAGTGATGGACGACTGTCTATAATTTAGTAGTGATGGACAACTGTCTATAATTTAGTAGTGATGAACAACTGTCTATAATTTAGTAGTGATGGACGACTGTCTATAATTTAGTAGTGATGGACAACTGTCTATAATTTAGTAGTGATGGACGACTGTCTATAATTTAGTAGTGATGGACGACTGTCTATAATTTAGTAGTGATGGACGACTGTCTATAATTTAGTAGTGATGGACGACTGTCTATAATTTAGTAGTGATGGACGACTGTCTATAATTTAGTAGTGATGAACAACTGTCTATAATTTAGTAGTGATGGACAACTGTCTATAATTTAGTAGTGATGGACAACTGTCTATAATTTAGTAGTGATGAACAACTGTCTATAATTTAGTAGTGATGGACAACTGTCTATAATTTAGTAGTGATGGACAACTGTCTATAATTTAGTAGTGATGGACAACTGTCTATAATTTAGTAGTGATGGACAACTGTCTATAATTTAGTAGTGATGGACGACTGTCTATAATTTAGTAGTGATGAACAACTGTCTATAATTTAGTAGTGATGGACAACTGTCTATAATTTAGTAGTGATGGACAACTGTCTATAATTTAGTAGTGATGGACGACTGTCTATAATTTAGTAGTGATGAACAACTGTCTATAATTTAGTAGTGATGAACAACTGTCTATAATTTAGTAGTGATGGACAACTGTCTATAATTTAGTAGTGATGGACAACTGTCTATAATTTAGTAGTGATGGACGACTGTCTATAATTTAGTAGTGATGAACAACTGTCTATAATTTAGTAGTGATGGACAACTGTCTATAATTTAGTAGTGATGGACGACTGTCTATAATTTAGTAGTGATGGACGACTGTCTATAATTTAGTAGTGATGGACGACTGTCTATAATTTAGTAGTGATGGACGACTGTCTATAATTTAGTAGTGATGGACGACTGTCTATAATTTAGTAGTGATGGACGACTGTCTATAATTTAGTAGTGATGGACGACTGTCTATAATTTAGTAGTGATGGACGACTGTCTATAATTTAGTAGTGATGGACAACTGTCTATAATTTAGTAGTGATGGACGACTGTCTATAATTTAGCAGTGATAAACGACTGTCCCTAATTTAGCAGTGATGGACTGTAGGAATAATGGGATTGATCGTATCATTATTACGTCCTCATGGCTGAAAGAGGATGTATAGTCATGACTTGTAGGTTATGATTCGAGCACCCAAACCACCAGGCAATGCCAAGCCTTCTCGCCTATACCACAAGGCCATACCAGTTTGTTGTACTTAGGAAATCAATAACAATCACTAGCGAAATAGAAGGTGCAAAAACTCTAAGCCACGAACTAAATTATTTTTAATACAAGTGATATGAAAATCTTGAAATACAAGATGTGATGCACGTGTTTACTAACAATATTTGTCAAGATTATTTAAAAATAAGAACGGAGTTCAATAGTGAACTTAGTATGAGAGTAATTATTGTGAGATATTACGTATATGCTCTTATCTTTTGTTTTCCGAATTTCGACCAAAGTTACACAAGGGCTATCTGCGCTAACCATCCCTAATTTAGTAGTGTAAGACTAGAGGGTAGGCAGCTAGTCATCATCATCCACCTTCAACTCTTGGGCTACTCTTTTACCAACGAATAGTGGGATTGACCGTATCATTATAACTCTCCCATGGCTGAAAGGGCGAGCATGTTTGGTGCAACGGGGATTCAAACCCGCGACCCTCAGATTATGAGTCGAACGCCTTAATCCACCTGTAGGCTTATCTATATTAAGGAAGATACTTAACTGATATTTGTATAGTGATATAGTATGTACATAGAATTGTATTTGTATAGTGATATAGTATGTACATAGAATTGTATTTGTATAGTGATATAGTATGTAAATTTATTGTTTCATGGGTTTGTATTTGTTGATAAGAACCATATAAACATACACACTCAAACACCTAAGTGGTAATTATAGGTGACAGTATCTGAAACTAATTATTATATAGATGATGATATTTGAAACAGTAATACAATAAATAATTATTGTAAATGTTAATATTTCAAACAATAACTAACTAACTTATTATTATGAGTGCCAGAATTTGAAACAATAAATTACTAAATAATTATTATGGGTGTCAGAATTTGAAACAATAAATTACTAAATAATTATTATGGGTGTCAGAATTTGAAACAATAAATTACTAAATAATTATTATGGGTGTCAGAATTTGAAACAATAAATTACTAAATAATTATTATGGGTGTCAGAATTTGAAACAATAAATTACTAAATAGTTATTATGGGTGTCAGAATTTGAAACAATAAATTACTAAATAATTATTATGGGTGTCAGAATTTGAAACAATAAATTACTAAATAATTATTATGGGTGTCAGAATTTGAAACAATAAATTACTAAATAGTTATTATGGGTGTCAGAATTTGAAACAATAAATTACTAAATAGTTATTATGGGTGTCAGAATTTGAAACAATAAATTACTAAATAATTATTATGGGTGTCAGAATTTGAAACAATAAATTACTAAATAATTATTATGGGTGTCAGAATTTGAAACAATAAATTACTAAATAGTTATTATGGGTGTCAGAATTTGAAACAATAAATTACTAAATAGTTATTATGGGTGTCAGAATTTGAAACAATAAATTACTAAATAGTTATTATGGGTGTCAGAATTTGAAACAATAAATTACTAAATAATTATTATGGGTGTCAGAATTTGAAACAATGAATTACTAAATAGTTATTATGGGTGTCAGAATTTGAAACAATAAATTACTAAATAATTATTATGGGTGTCAGAATTTGGAACAATACATTATATTGGGTAATCATTTTTGTGAGCTTTATTTAATACATACAAAGCACCATAAACATCTTTTATCAAAGTACGTTGTTTATTTAGTTTAAATAGAAATGCCCACCGCTAGTACAGCGGTATGTCTACGGATTTACAACGCTAAAATTAGGGGCTCGATTCCCCTCGGTGGGCTCAGCAGGTAGCCCGATGTGGCTTTGCTATAAGAAAACACACACTAAACATTAAGTAGAAACCTTTAACACTTGCCGCGCTACTGTTGGGCATAATATCGCTGACCTTACATTTGTAAGCTTTATACTGGCGTGGCAACTTTTGATTGGACGATAACAGATCTTAGTGTAATTTATCAATACACAATTGTGGTTTATAGTATTTCGTTATCCATTTAATGTTTGTAGTTCTGTGATTTGTCGTCACTGTTACCATAATTTTGCTACTATTGCATACCAATCAATATTCAAGTAATCGACAGATTTGGTATGTAATGTATAAAACAGAAGATTCTAAAACTAATTCTAGGTGTTAATATCTCTAAATCCACGTTATTTTACAAGAGATGTAAATTATAATTCTGATACTGTGAAACATAATAAAATTACATGAAGAATTCGAGCCACCCCTACGTATACAATGCTACCGACTACCTGATATTTTGTACATCTAATGACGATTAACTACGCAGTTGTAGGGATAATTGGTAATAAATATTAACGTGTTTAGTGTAGTGAAAACTGGCTGTAATAATCAAATACATTGTTGGTTTTTATTATGGGGAAAATTAGATATTACAATTAAGTACGTAGTTGTTTTTATTGTAAGGAGAACTTGATATAAGTGTTAACTAGATGGCTGATTTGTCAGGAAATGTATAACTATTAAACCGATATACCAAAGCCAGTTAAATGAAATCACTGTTAAAATGGTTCATTTTTTAACCATAAGCTTAAGATCAGGATAAAATATGATGAAAGGTAAAACAAGAAGGAAGTTCACCATATTTTCTGTGTTTGTATAAAACTGTTTCGTTTGTTTCTTCTTGGATTTCGTGCAAAACCAAATGAGGATTATCTGCGCTAGCCGTCCCTAATTTAGCAGCGTAAGACTACAGGGAAGGCAGCTAGTCATCAACCCAACCGGCAACTCTTGGGCTACTCTTTTACCAACGAATAGTGGGATTGACCGTATAGTCCAAAAATCACCCATAGTGGACTATACATTCCTTGGGACTCAGCACATGAAACAAAACAAAAACTCAACATACTAAGAAACCAAATAAACACAGCCATAAAACTATGCTCACCAGATAAAATTAACGATGAATTAGACAAAATAAAACAATATTTCATCAACATCAATAAGTTTCCTCCACATACCGTAGAAAACATTATACGCACACACCTAGACAGAAAGTAAAATCAACCAACAAAAGTAAATACATCTCACGAAGCAAAAAATCACGAAACCGTATACTGCTGCATCCCATATATTCCCGACAACAGCAGAAAAATAACCAACATTTGGCAAAAACTAGTAACAAAATATGACATTCCAGTTAATACCAAATTTATTCAAAAACCAGGCACAAAACTAAAGTCTATACTATGTAAAAACTATACTGACAAACACAACACCAACATTATTTATAAAATACAATGTGATAACTGCCACAACTTCTATATTGGAGAAACAAGTAGAAAAAAGAACACAAAAAGTCACCTTCACACGTTTTCGAACACTGCAAGTCAAATAAACACAACATAACCATAGAAAACACCCAAATACTAAATAAAGAAACAAACATAAAGAAACGCAAAATAAAAGAAGCCTTACTTATACAACAACTTAACCCCAAAATAAACCAAACAAAGGAACACATTTATACTTATATTAATAAGTATAATCAAACATCTAAGCACGCCCTCTACATTCCTACACTCAGTTACACAACCCCCTTCAAACATGTGGTCAGCTTCCGGTCAGTTACCTCTTTCTTTCTTTGTGAACCTGACGATGACCAAAGAGGGTCGAAACGTTGTTCGCTCCTCTACATAGTGTTTTCTCTACCTATATTAGCCGTTTTTAAATATATAGTGCATATATATTATAGTAGAGTGAAATGTGTCAAACTGTGATACAGCGAATAGTATATATAACACTGGAGCGAAATGTGTCAAACTGAGACACAACGCTTTTTAATCAATGTTAGTTAATGTACCATGATAAAATTAAATGAGTAAAATGAGACATTGCTTAAAGACTTATTGAGCCAGTGAGTGTTATATTGAAACAATCGCAGATCAAAACGTCCAATCGATTCATGAACGTTATAAGGTGTACTGTATATTGACTCAACTCTTTAGTATTTATTATTTCATGTTTCCATGTGACGTATTACCAAGAGCAAACATTGTGTCACCTAATGAATCTCTTAAGTTATTGTAACAAATCAGTTAAGTAATCAGTGTTAAAAATACGCTTACTAATAGTAGAAAACAGAGAACTGCGAAGTTGAAAGAAATAGTCGGTGACAATAGTTAAAACTTAGTATGTGTAAGAAAACAAACAAAATATACAAACTGCTGCTTTAGTAATATTCAAATTTAATTGATTATTATTATACTTGTATGCGTAGGTTCAGATATTATATATTATATCCACGTGTTTACATTCAGATATAATTAATATTATATTCATATCTTTAAGTTCAGATATAATTAATATTATATTCACATCTTTAAGTTCAGATATAATTAACATTATATTCACATCTTTAAGTTCAGACATAATTAATATTATATTCACATCTTTAAGTTCAGACATAATTAATATTATATTAACATCTTTAAGTTCAGATATAATTAATATTATATTCACATCTTTAAGTTCAGACATAATTAATATTATATTCACATCTTTAAGTTCAGATATAATTAATATTATATTCACATCTTTAAGTTCAGATATAATTAATATTATATTCACATCTTTAAGTTCAGATATAATTAATATTATATTCACATCTTTAAGTTCAGATATAATTAATATTATATCAACATCTTTAACTTTAGATATAATTAGTATTATATTCACATGTTTAACATCTGATATAATTAGTATTATATTCACATGTTTAACATCTGATATAATTAGTATTATATTCACATGTTTAATTCATGTTACATCCACACGTCAGATTTAAATATTTAGTGACTATCTTTTGCTACTGTTTTTGCTAAGATAATATTTTCTCTCATTTTACACGTGAAATGCAGTATTTTATTATCCAGTTCCGTACAAATGAACGTTTTAAAACTAATTACGTCTCTGCCACCGAGAATACAAGCCAGATTTCGAACACGTTGGCAACACAGTTACCGAGAAAATCGGCAAATCAATCGAATGGCGAAACCCCAGAATCCTTTGCGTTTGATGTGTATTGACATTTTATGTCTGAGTTACACCAAGCTGGGTCGATCGTCTCTTTAATTATTAATAGCTAAGGGTACCTTATAAAAAGGAATTTAATGGATCAATCTGATCAGATTATATGATTACAGTGAATGCATTATACGGATAACATATCATTACACAAATGGCTAATAGCAATACGAAACTTTTCTTCCTGTTATATTTCCCTCCGTCAAAAGGGAGATTGTTACAAATAAATATTTCTAAATACCCTACTCGTGGTTTTAAGATTGGTTTCAGTTATAGGCGGCGTGTATGTCTTTTCCGCGGGTAGTGCATTCTGCATAATATTTTATAGTTGGAGATCCTAATGTTCTTTAAGAGAAGTCTTACTGTTTGTCCACGACAGATGTTCAAGGGGAGTTGTCCCTTGCGCGGTAAGAAGTGCACTATCTATCTTCGTTCATTTGGAGAGGTTAAGCCTCGCTAAGTCTCTTTTGTACACCGCCCACAGTTCTGAACTTATAGTAACTCGAAATTTGTGAGTTAAAACAGTTCCGACCCTATTGAGTGTGTTTACTATTAACATACGGCTGAATTTTAGTTTTCTAATATACTTCTGGCTTTTATGTTAAAATCTGCTGTAATTTTTGTAAATTTAAGTTAGAACTTGTGGCATTCGTGGACATCTTAGAAAACTGGTTCGTTCAGTGTAGCTCCCCGCTAGTACAGCGGTATGTCTTCGGATTTATACCGCTAAAATCAGGGGTTCGATTCCCCTCGGTGGGCTCAGCAGATAGCCCGATGTGGTTTTCCTATAAGAAAACAAACACACAGTCGTTCAGTGTAGATAACGAGGAAATGATTTTAGAAGTTTTTGATGTGGAATCACACATGTCAGTCGTTGTAATTATGTGACTTAGGGTTGCTGGTACTTTCATAGCTAATCCATAGGTTACTTGTTCTCAGATTAAATAATTGAAATTAGATGTCACAAGATACTTTAGGAATAACAATACACACGCTTGTCACCGGATACTTTAGAAAGAACAATACACACACGCTTGTCACCGGATACTTTAGAAAGAACAATACACACACACTTGTCACCGGATACTTTAGAAGGAACATTACACACACACTTGTCATCGGATACTTTAGAAAGAACAATACACACACTTGTCACCGGATACTTTAGAAAGAACATTACACACACGCTTGTCATCGGATACTTTAGAAAGAACATTACACACACACTTGTCATCGGATACTTTAGAAACAACAGTACACACGCTTGTCACCGGATACTTTAGAAAGAACATTACACACTCACTTGTCACCGGATACTTTAGAAAGAACATTACACACTCACTTGTCACCGGATACTTTAGAAAGAACATTACACTCACTTGTCACCGGATGCTTTAAAAATAACATAACACACACTTGTCACCGGATACTTTAGAAACAACATTACACACACACACACACTTGTCACCGGATACTTTAAAAAGAACAATACACACACTTGTCACCGGATACTTTAAAAAGAACAATACACACACACTTGTCACCGGATACTTTAAAAAGAACAATACACACACACTTGTCACCGGATACTTTAGAAAGAACAATACACACACACTTGTCACCGGATACTTTAAGAACAACAGTACACACACACTTGTCACCTGAAAGTCACCACCATAACCCTGCATGTTTTGTATTAACACTATATTTATATAAGATTTTAATACATGAGAGGAGGAATTTTGTAAAACACAAACAAATACAGCTATGGCTCAGCAGCTGTACCTATGGTTTATTACCTGTTATTAGAAATTATTACCTGCTATTAGAAATTATTTACAGATAGAGGTGAAAACAGAGCAGGGTTTTTTTTTTTCATGAGAAATAATACATGGCTTTTCCCTTATTAGAGGCCCGTCATGGCCGGGTGGTTAATGCACTCAACTCGTAACGTGAGGGTCCCGGGTTCTAATCCCCGTCACATAAAACATGCTCGCCCTTTCAGCCATTGGGGCGTTATAATGTGTCAGTCAATCACACTATTCGTTAGTAAAAGAATAGCCCAAGCGTCGGG